>NC_065921.1:65824394-65962754 GCF_024586455.1 Bactrocera neohumeralis | reverse complement strand
ACGTTAAAAAAGTTCAAAAATCCATCGATGTTTCGATGATGTTTCAATGGCCGATGTTTTTGATTTCGATGTTGTTTGAAGAAACATCGACACATCGAGCCATCGATGTTTCATTTCACGATGTTTGCATCCCTATGCCCAAAACACATAACTTTTGCAATGTCTTCAGAGGAGAAAAATTAAGCGAAAGAGGCTTTTTACTCAATGTCTGGAATTCCAGGAGTAATTGGAATGGTGGATGCTGAACTTCGCGCCTTGATGAGCAATACCGTCGATCTCCTTAACAGTTTGAATGCTGAGGTTTGTTCGTTTTCGCAGAATCGCACAAAGATATGCAGGTTATTGAAAATGATTTTCTTATTAACCATTTCAGGCTGAATTAACGCTACCAGGCGTTCATGAATGGAACGAAGATATTGAAGATGATAATGCAAATGACGAGCATGAAGAAGAAGACCATTCCGATGAAGGCAGCGTATCGGAGGTAGAGGAGAAAATTAAGCGGACTGAAGCAGTTGAAATTTTCAACAAGGCGATAAGGTGGGCTGGTCATGAAGACGTCGATGCAAATGATGTAAATGTACTAAGACGTCTAAGAGAGAAAGCTGTGCTCCAACTTTTAGAAACACAGAAGATACAGAAAAGGATGACTAATTTTTTCAAATAAAACCTAGATTTTGTATAATATGTGTTACGTAAAAATGTATATGTAATGAAAACATGAATAAAATGTGAATTCCAATATATAAATACGTACTATCCTATTCTTTTGGAGCATTCCATAATGTGAACACTTTCGATAATGTGAACTGCCTTGGTTTTAATTAGGTCAGATTATCGAGCGTGCGCTGTATATGCATCAATTATTTTGCTAACTTAATTTTTTTCTTATAGGCGACTTTTAGCTCCATACAGAAATGCTGCTGAAACTCTGCTGAAAGTTACTACAACATAAAATTTTCAAAAGCCAGATGCCTTAACAAACGAGTATTTGGAGTATTAAAAGCGCGGTTCCGATGCCTTTTAGCTGCTAGAGAACTACATTATGCCCCAGAAATGTTCCCTGTTAAATATTTTTTTTTTAAATTAAAACTACAAATATGCCTTATTAGCTTACATTTTTTGTCCGTTGCGCATGCCAGTTTGATATCGAATCAAAAATTCGTTAAACGCACAAAAATGACACTCATTTACGCAATACAGAGTTCTTCCATTGCGAAGGGGTAAAAATAAACGTGCAAACCGCAATTTCCAATGCGTTTGTCGCCTTACAGAGCTGCTAAAGTAAAGTATTTTTAATTCACAATAGTTTTAAAATTCCACATTGCTTTGGATCGTATTTTTAGGTCACAATAGATGTGGAACTGTCAAAACTGTTGCGAAATTTTCAATAAACTAACAAAAGCTAATTAAATATCAAAATGGATCCAACTTTGTTTTTTATTTGAGCTCTAGTGAAAGTGATGGGGATAAAAAAACTAGTGCGGAGATAGCTAAGAGATCGTAGTATTAGCGTAGGTATAAAAAAAATCAAATTATGAATACTCATTAACAAAATTTTCTTTGTAGATGTATCGTTGAACAGAGCATTGGAATCTTAAAAAAACGATGGAGAATTTTAGGATATGGCAAGAGAGGAAGGTATCACCCCACAAAAGTGGAAGATTTGCTAACGTTACAAATGATAAGAGACCAAATAAAGTATTCTTTAATAAATTTAATTCCAAAATGTGTATGTCCTTAATCTTGTAAATAATTTCATTTTTAATATCAACTAAATACAACAATTTTGTTCAAACAAATACATTTTTTTTGTAATTTTTAATGAGATATTAAATTCATTGGTTTCTTGTTTATGTTCTTTATTACTAAAAATTATAAAAGACATAAAATTTCCTTAAATTTGTCTATTACGATTGGTAGTTTGCGTTCGAATGACGATTCGAACGAACGGATACTTGTATATAACGATTCGACCCCTGGTTGTCAGGAGGCCTATGTATTGAAGCAGTTGGCCGCGGCGACGTCGACGACGGCGGCACAACAATTGTGTTAAAGAATGTGTTGTACGTTCCAAATTTGCAAATGAATTTTGTGTCAGTAAGCAAAGCAATCGAGTGTGGACATACAGTTACATTTAAGCGTGACTACGTGGAAACCAAAAACAACAAAAATTGTGTTCTATTGAAAGCATTCCACAATAACGAACTATTTGTGTATGCATACGACAAAAAGAAGTGTACAAAAAGAAGAAAAAGATTATGGTATAAGTGGCATAATCAGTACGGATACGTAAATTTCAATTGTTTAAAGGACATGTCAAGTAATCAAAGTGTGTCAAGGTTATATGTGTGGCGGCTACGCCACGCCAGTCCACAGCTGATTTTACCGACAACACTCATTTACCGTCTCAGTCCATCGAGTCTCACTCCCTAGCCACTACGCGCCGTGACGATTCAATGAGTCGGCCATTACGACACCGTAGAAAGCAGACATTCCAGCCACGCACAGTCTCACTCACTTCTACTTCAACCACTCAAGGGAACGGACCACACGTATAGCGCTCCGCCGTACAAACACAATAACGTCTAAAGACTAAAGATGCGGTATTCGAAGCGTTTAAAGAATACAAAACAATGGCGTAAAAGCAAACCGGTTCTAAAACTGAAACTGTGAAAAGCGATAACGGTCGCGAATATATTTCGAATGTGTTCGAGTCATATTTAAAGAAAAACGGTATTTTAAGACAATTAACAGTGCCGTATACTCCGCAGCAGAATGGCATAGTGGAACGCGCCAACAGAACATTGGTTGACATGGCCAGGGCCATGTTAAATTATGCGAAACTTGGTGAACACTTTTGGGCGGAAGCAGTTAAGACAGCTGCTTATATACATACATAACCGCACAGTAACAAAAGAACTCGTGAATAAGACACCATATAAGTTGTGGGCGGGTATGAGGCCAAGTGTGGCACATTTTAAAATATTAGGATCGACAGCAGTGGCCCTCGATAAAAAGTTTCGTTGTAAAGGTAAAGAATACATAATGATCGGATATTCAGATACAAGTAAAGGTTATCGTCTGTTCGATCAAATAAGAACTTACAAAAGTTAAAGCAAGTAAAATTTTCAAAAGAGATGGGTATACATATATTAACTAATTGATGTAAAGTGCTGAGAAGGAGTGTTGGAAATATTATTACTCTCTTCCCCCCTACTCTTCCTCATTCGTTATTGAATTATAGCATCTAAGAATGTCATGTCAATATGAGTTTGTCAGTTTTTTTTTTCAAACTCATGTCTGTTCAGTTCAAATAAAGTTTTGCAAAATAATTCTTTTCAAACAAAAACATATAGAACAAATAAATACAGATTCGCTCAGCATTCAATTTCTATGTTTATTTTACAGTTGAATGTTTCATTTTCATTTCTCTTTAAATTGTCGCGAACTTCATATTATATACATAATTCCAACTGCAAAGCTTCTGCCTACTTGTTTGTGCAATTTGTATATTTGTCATTTCCCCTTCTTCGCATAAGCATAAGCAGGTAGGCGCAAGCTCTAATTAGTTTGGGCTTATATACTTGTTGTTTGTAAGCTGCAGTTTGTTTTTCTCCTATCCTAGCTGTGCTGATCTGCACGGTAAATGCTAGTGCCTTTGTGCATATATGCCACTGCATAACGTGTTTGACCTTATTCATCGATCAGCCAGGAAAGTGGAAGGACATACTGCGGTAAGTAATAATCGCTAATGTAATTATTTATAAATGTCTATTTTTAAACATTGTTATTTAGAAATAAACCATTTGGAACCATTTGAACATTGTTTCATTTGAAGCCATTCGGAAAGCAAACCAAATGCGTTAAACTCGCCCCACTTGATCGATGACATATCTTTATTTCGCACTCCAATTGTTTGCCTATTTGGTTTGTGAAATTTCAAGATACGATGGGTAAATCACCTCGCCGGCAAACTTCAGTTAATTCGCCAAATATGGACACCGCTGCTTCTACGTCATCAAAACCCAGCCAGGGTAGCAGTGCATCAGCCGCCGTCAATATAGCCAGTGATTTACCAGCCGCCCCTACAGCCACCGGAGCCACCACTCGATCATCATCAGCCGCTGCCATTGCGCGTCAGGAAAACGTGATTGCGACTCTACAAAAACGAATAGCCATGCTTGAGATCAGTTTATCGGCCTCTCAGCCCCAGTCACGTGGTGAAACGCTCAACGTGGATACATCCAACAATAATGTCGCCGTCGAAGTTCCTTCGAGGATAGCAACACAATTGCCAGAATCGCAGCAGCCAGCTATTGCCAACTGTACAGTACCGTTGTCGCAGCCTACCGATATCCGTTACACGCCGCCGTTATTTGCAGCAAGTACCGCTGCTGCAAACCACATGTACAGCTCTACTATTTTAGGGATTGATACGCCTTCGATCCACTCTAATTCAACGACAATGCCTACGTTTGTTAATACAAGTGCCACATCTACACAGTCATCGAGTTTGCCGAGAAAATTGCAGGAATTGCCCGATTTTTGTGGAAAGCCGGAAGATTGGCCAATATTTTATACGGCTTACATAGAGTCAACTGCAATTTATGGATATAGCAATTACGAGAATAATCAACGTTTATTAAAGTGCCTGAAAGGATACGCGCGTGAAGCGGTCAAGTCACTGCTAATCCACCCGGACAATGTCGGTAATATAATTGATTTATTAAAATTTAGATTTGGGCGCCCCGAGCAGTTGATCCGCAGCCAGCTGTGTCAAGTGAGAGAAATCGCACCTATTTCGGAAAATGCCATTATGAAAATAATACCGTTTGCAACGAAGGTATGTAATATTTGTGTATTTTTACAATCTGCTCATGGTGGTGAATTGCATTTGTCAAATCCTACATTACTCGACGAACTTGTCTCAAAATTGCCTTTGAGCAAACGTGTCGAATGGGCCAGCTTTGCAGCTCTTATGCAGCCACATGCAACAGTAAAACATTTTAGTGATTGGCTTTCAAAATTAGCTAATATAATTTGTACTGTTTGTGAAGACCCTTACAAGGATTCAAAGTGCCGCATGGTTCTACATACAGTTGAGCCACAACGATCAGTGAGATGTCCAATTTGTCAAGAGCAACACAAGATAGCAGAGTGTGCGCGTTTTATTGAATATTCAGTGCCAAGAAGATGGGCAGAGGTGAAACGACGTCGTTTGTGTTTTGCTTGTCTCAATTTAGGCCACTGTACAAGCAATTGCCATCGGCGCAAGTTATGTTCAATTAATGGTTGCCGGAGAGTGCATCATAAACTCTTACATGAAGTCGGGGAGAACGTTTCCAACTCGTCAGGACAGCCAACTCCGCCTTTCTCCTCTGCGAATATACAAGCTAATCGTAAGCCTACATCACCAAGTCGTTCACTCAACAACCAGCAGACATCACTGGAAGCAAGATCAGCAGTTCTGAGTTGCAGTTCCACTGAGAGCAAACTCCTCTTCCGAATTTTACCGGTCACCGTATACGGAAATCACAGACGTGTTGATACATACGCATTGCTGGACGAAGGTTCATCCATCACGATGATTGACAGTGCCCTTGTTCGGGACTTGGGAATGCATGGAAGTGAGCAATCTTTAAATGTACAGTGGTTCGGAGGACGTGCCGCGCAGGAATCAACGTTTGTAGTGGACTTATTCATCAGTGGCGCCGGTATGCAGAAACAACACAAGCTCCGTAACGTGTATGCTGTGTCGAACCTACAGCTTCCTGTACAGAGTTTAAGCAGAGTAGATTTGGGTCATGAGTATAGACACGTAAGCCAACTTCCGGTACAATCTTACCCCCAAGTCAGGCCTAAGCTATTAATTGGTCTCGACCACTGCCATTTGGGATTACCATCGACGACTGTGAAGGTAAAGGAGCACGGACCATTCATTGCTAATACAGAGTTGGGTTGGGTTGTCTTCGGCCCAACATCTTCTCCACAACCGTCTACAGTATCGTGTTTATGCGTGAATAGTCGAGCTGATCAGAGACTTCACAATATGGTATCTAACTTTTTCGAAATTGAGAGTTTTGGTATTAGAGCTGCACCGCCGATAGAAAGTGAGGAGGACATCCGTGCCAGAGATGTCTTGAAGTCTACCACATGCCGCGTAGACGGACGTTTTAAAACGGGTCTTATATGGAAAAGTGACAAAGTTAATTTACCCGATAGCTACAATATGGCGTTGAAACGATTAGTCAGTGTAGAGCGAAGGATGAGTCGTGATGCAGATTTTGCCGCCGAATACAAGAACATCATGGACTCTTACGTCACAAAGAAGTACGCACGAAAACTGCCGCCAGCAGAAGCTGCTGTGAGTACACCTACAACTTGGTATTTGCCACACTTTGCCGTTGCTAATCCCAACAAACCCGGAAAACTACGTATGGTTTTCGACGCCGCTGCTGAGGTAAGTGGAATCTCCCTCAACTCACAGCTCTTGAAGGGTCCACAAGAATATCGCCCATTGCCGTCGATATTATTTCGTTTTCGTGAGGGCGCAGTTGCCGTATGTGGAGACATCAAGGAGATGTTCCACCAAGTCCTTATACGAGAAGATGACAGATGTGCACAGCGGTTCCTCTGGCGTGATGGTGATGCTACGCAACCGCCGGATGTTTACGAAATGTGCGTGATGACGTTTGGTGCTGCTTGTTCACCATGTGCTGCAAATTATGTAAAAAAAGTTAACGCGCTGGAGCACCAAAATAAGCAAGGAACCACGGCCCGCGCAGTAAAAGCAATATTGGACCACCATTATGTCGATGACTTCGTTGATAGCTTCAGTTCGGAAGTGGAAGCAATTTCCGTGTCAGAACAGGTCCGAGCGATTCATATGGATGCTGGGTTCGAGCTTCGCAATTTCACATCCAATTCTTCAAAGGTGTTAACCGCGCTTGGTGGTACTGATGTTACACGATCGATTGGCAAGAAAGAAGGTTTCGTTGGTGAGAAGGTACTAGGCTTGTTTTGGCAGCCATCATCAGATTGTTTCGGCTTCAAACTGAAATTCCATAACGTTTCTGAAGCGGTGATAAATGGGAAGAGACGCCCTACTAAAAGGGAACTTTTAAGTATCGTCATGTCGATATTTGACCCTCTAGGGTTTCTGAGCAATTTCGTCATCGGAGCCAAGTTGCTTATGCGTGAGCTTTGGAAACACGATATCCACTGGAACGACCCATTGCCAAACGACGTAAATGCTGCTTGGGTGAAGTGGCGTAAACAACTACCCGAGATTGTCAAGTATGCCATACCTCGTTACTATTTCAGAAATTGCGCACCTCAGGTACTTCAACTCCACATATTTGTTGATGCTAGTGAGAATGCCTTTGCCGCCGTTGCTTATATACGATCTCAATCTTTATCTGGTGAATTTGATGTTGCATTCGTTTGTGCCAAGACAAAATGTGCGCCAATGAAAACCCTCACCGTGCCACGCCTCGAACTTCAGGCAGCGATTTTGGGCACTCGCCTTATGCAGTGTATCCGCGACGAACATTCTCTAAACATCAAAGATTGCATCCTGTGGAGTGACTCAAAAACGGTCATCAAATGGATACAGAGTGAACATCGTCGTTATAAGCCTTTCGTTCAGCATAGGATAGCCGAGATATTGGCTTCAACAAGCATATCAAATTGGAGATGGATACCCACTAAGCACAATGTAGCCGATGAAGCCACGCGAGCAAATGATTGCACCAATTTTAATCCAACAGCACGTTGGTCACGGGGGCCCCCGTTCTTACACCAGGACGAGCAGGCTTGGCCTTCTGAAGACGTAACAGTTTCTAGAAATGATGAACCTGATGAAGAGCTTCGGTCCAAATTCGCTTTAGTCATCGTGAGTTGTAATATTATAGATTTTAATAGATTTTCTTCTTTTCAAAGGTTGGTAAGAACCGTTGCCTGGGTCTTACGCTTTGTCGATCACTGCCGTCGTCGTACACAGCCAAATCAATGTTATGGCTTAACTGCCAAAGAAGTAGACGATGCCAAACGCCTTTTATGTCGCATAGTGCAACGCGAAGTGTATGGAGCAGAGTTCCAGTCCATTGAAAATGGCCACGACATTGCCCATGACAGTACACTGTTGCAACTCTCACCATATATAGACGAAGAAGGTGTTCTTCGAGTACAGGGACGCATCGACGCCGCCAGCTGGCTTCCAATCAGCACACGACGTCCTATTATTTTACCGCCTGATCATGCCTTTACAAAATTATTGGTGTTACATCACCATAACATCATGTGTCACCAGAACATAGAAGCTACTATTGGTGACATCCGCCGCAATTATTGGGTGCCACGACTAAGAAGTGTGTTGCGCAACGTAATTGCCAGTTGCAATGTATGCCGTTTGAATAAAGCTACTCCGTCAGCGCCTTGGATGGGTCCGCTTCCGTCGGACAGACTTACTCCTTACGTACGCCCGTTTAGCTACACTGGCCTTGATTACTTTGGCCCAGTCACTGTGACTGTTCGACGCAGCACCGAGAAGAGATGGGTTGCGCTCTTTACGTGCCTTACAGTGAGAGCTGTACACCTAGAACTGGCTCACGATTTGAGTACTGATTCCTGTATTATTGCCTTACGTAATTTTGTGAATAGACGTGGTGCGCCCGTAAGAATTAGGTCCGACAATGGAAAGAATTTCGTTGGCGCCGACCGAGAAGCAAAACGCTTCGCTGAAGTGTTCGACTGCGGTCGCTTACAAAGTGAATTATCACAGAAAAATATCCAGTGGGTGTTTAATTCCCCATTTAACCCTTCGGAAGGTGGCGCATGGGAGAGAATGGTACAGTGCGTTAAGCGAGTTCTACGTCACACTTTAAAAGAAGTTTCACCAAGAGAGCATACTCTGATTAGTTTTCTGATTGAAGCTGAGAATGTCGTTAACTCTCGCCCACTGACGCATTTGCCTATCACTGCCGACCAAGAACAGCCTCTAACTCCTAACGATTTCATTCTGGGAGCAGAAAACACGCCCCAGACTCCTCTAGCAGACGCTGACTTGGGAAACACTTGTATGCTACGCAAGCAATGGCGCATCGCTCGTCAATTGAGGGATCATTTTTGGAAGAGGTGGATTACTGAATATCTACCTACCTTGACTCGCCGTGTGAAATGGTGCCGTCGAACGAAGCCACTGAAAGAAGGAGAATTGGTGTTTATATGCGATCCTAACATTCCACGACGAGAATGGTGCCGCGGTAGAGTGGAGAAAGTATACCCTGGGACTGATGGCGAAGTACGACGAGCAGACATACGAACTTCCACAGGAGTTAAACAACGAGCAGTCTCAAAACTAGCCGTTCTGGACATTGATGGTGGTGAATCAGGTTGATTCACGGGGGTGGGGATGTTGGCAACCCTTGCCCATATACATACATATAAATATGTAATATTCAATTTCTATGTTTATTTTACAGTTGAATGTTTCATTTTCATTTCTCTTTAAATTGTCGCGAACTTCATATTATATACATAATTCCAACTGTAAAGCTTCTGCCTACTTGTTTGTGCAATTTGTATATTTGTCATTTCCCCTTCTTCGCATAAGCATAAGCAGGTAGGCGCAAGCTCTAATTAGTTATTTGGGCTTATATACTTGTTGTTTGTAAGCTGCAGTTTGTTTTTCTCCTATCCTAGCTGTGCTGATCTGCACGGTAAATGCTAGTGCCTTTGTGCATATATGCCACTGCATAACGTGTTTGACCTTATTCATCGATCAGCCAGGAAAGTGGAAGGACATACTGCGGTAAGTAATAATCGCAATGTATTATTTATAAATGCCTATTATTAAACATTGTTATTTAGAAATAAACCATTTGGAACCATTGTTTTCAGTTGTTTGTTCTTCTTTGCTATAAGAAGCAATTTTGTAATGCTGCATGCCTGCATGCAAAAATGAATATCATCAAAAGTTAACACCAATATAAGTGAATATTTTATAGTGAACATTTACCTACATATTCATTTGTGTTTGTTTTCAACCGTATACATACATTTATGCAAATAAAAAGATTGAATATCTAATATATAAAAATAAGACGGGTTTTCCCTTGAACTTAAGCGAAGAAAGATAAAATTTAACAAGAGAAAATGTCCGATTGAGACAGCGCATGAGGACACGAAGATCATTGGCATCATACAATCGCTTGGTATTCCAATATGATCCCACTGCGAAATACAGTGATGATGAAAATTTAGATATTGGACAAATGACGACTATATGCCAATATTGCAATGCGTTGAAGTTCAAAAGAGAAACGGCTGGATTGTGCTGCGCAAGTGGAAAAGTCAAACTGGATCCATTACTTACACCACCACAGCCACTGAAACCAAGTGATCCCGATTCTAGCCATTTTCTTCAACACATCCCTGAATACAATAACAGCTTTCGCATGACTTCCTTTGGATCTAATATCATTCGAGAAGGCGGCTTCATGCCGACTTGCAAGGTTAGCGATCACTCACACCAACAAAATAAATTGCAACACATAACAACTAAATATACACCACACACTACACCATCACACGATCAGAAGTTACACCGTATTTCTTCAACAAATGATTGTTTGCAATTACAGATACAAGGACAAATATATCATTTGCATGGTTCAATGGTGCCAAACCAGATGAACCGCATCAATTTCTGCAAATGTATTTCATTTCGTCGATAGTGGATCAGCTGAATGTGCGGTGCAATATACAGGGAACACAACAGTTAAAGAGACGAATTATTGAACAGTTGAAAGCATTTTTTCACACTAATAATGATGTGGTTAATATGTTCAAAACAGCACTGGAACGAATGCCATCGGATACGCACAAATTTGTCATAAGAGCGGATTGTACCCCAACAGGTGAACATGTGCGAAGATTCAATGCACCCACCGTTAATGATGTTGCTGCAATTATTTTTGGCGATCCAACACTCTAAATCGCGAGATATTGTCGATCAGCGAAGAAGCAATATCATGCATCTGTCAACGAGCAACAGGTGGCAAGACGAGGGATGCTTGCGAGGGAGTATGGAGAGCGAACGCGAGGAAGTAAGACGCGCAACTTTGGTTTTTGAAGCTTTACGTTTAATATTCTTTAATTATATACTAAATTAAACATTCTAATATTCTCAATTAAATATAAATATACGCGGTTAATAAACGGTGTTTTATTTTTATCAATACCGCACACATCGTGTAAACGAGACACATCGTTTGTACGATGCGTTACAATATCCAATCATTTAGTGGCAAGGGCAAGACGGATACGACATCACGTTGAAGATGGTCGATCCAATTACAGGTACATTATTCACACACGTATTATTGCTATTATTGGTTTCCATTAACAATTCATTTAATTTTGCATTTTCAGGCGTGTCAACGAATAAAAATCTAAGCGCAATGAATTACTATGCATATCGTATAATGATTCGTACACATGAGGAGAATGTCATTCTGAAGTGCCGTCGGCTATTCCAGCAATTCGCTGTCGACATGTATGTCAAAGTCGAGACCGAACGTTTAGCGTTCATCCGATTCAATCGGGAAAAGCGACGATCTGAGGACTATATACACTATATATGATGCTATTCATTCAGATGGTGATGTTCAGAATATTGGACGTATGACGATTCTCCCATCATCTTATATCGGAAGCCCACGCCACAGGCACCAATACGCTCAAGACGCTATTACGTACATGCGATATTATGGAACTCCGGATTTATTTATTACGTTCACATGCAATCCGAAGTGGACGGAAATTGAACGTGAGTTGGAACCGGGCCAAAAACCGCAAGATCGCCATGACATAATCGCCAGAGTATTTCAGCAGGCTAAAGGTTATGATGGATGTGCTTACTAAGTATCGAGTTTTTGGTGGCACACGTTGTTATATGTACTCGATGAAATGGCAGAAGCGTGGACTACCGCATGCTCATATCCTAATTTGGTTGCTGAACAAATTACATTCAAATGAAGTGGATGACATTATTTCAGCTGAAATTCCTGCTAAATAAATGGCTGACGATTTTTTCGGCTGTAACCTCGTGGCAGACGTTTTTGAAAATTAAAAAAAAAAAACACTCGAGCCTCGAGCATTAGTTTGTGTATAAGGTATATAATATTTGAAGTATATTTCTACTCTCTCTTTATTTCCTATGTTGTACTACTGCTATCGCATTCACTCTCGTGGATATCTCTGCTTAAACGAAGTATAACCCCAGACAATTACATAGCACACCCGGCGTAACGGTTATGTTGTCACATGTTTTTAGTCTATTTTGAACCGTTAGTCGAGAAGCATCTCATTGAGCGTAATAAAATATTTAATATTATAAAGTTTATTTTAATTCTTATGGTTGTAATTATTGTTTTCGTGAATCACAAGAATGTCGTGAAAATTGAATTGTGTTTTTGTGCCAAAAAAATGATCAAGTACATTTGTTTTCTGAGGAAACTATAGAAAAATGTCGATTGATTTTGCGACAATGAAAACTTCATAAACCTAAATATCAAAATACTGTTTTACCTAGTGATATTTATGAATCAGGTTATCACAGTGCATGTTACAGTTCATTAAAAGCAATAAAGAGAAAATTTCTTGAAACAAGTAAAAATGTCGTTTTGTCAGCAACTAAAACACGTGTTATAGTAGAGGATCCGGTTTAAGAACAACACCCCTCATTCTTTTCCGTGATAAAATATTTTTTTTTAATAATAAAACTTATTGATTAATCAAATGAGAAATGATTGACAGTCTATATCTTAGCAAGACTATTTTTAATTAAAAATTAATTAATTTAATTTTTTTTCTTGGTTACCGTCAGTATTTTCCTTTATAAATTTAGTCTCAATCAAAGAAAAAAAGTATATAGAAATTGCCATACAATGTTTGACTACTATTTTTTAGGCAACAATACGTGTCAACCAGGTGTAAACAGGTAAGCGGATGTAGTGATTTACCCTCATTCTTTTTCTTTAAAAATTAAATATGTAACTATTCAGAATTTTATTACGAATACAACGATATATGATTGACTTTCCAATTCGTGGCAAAGCTAATGATTGACACGGTCTAAAGTTTCAATAATTTCATGTAAAAATAAAGTGTGACTGCAAGCGCTATATCTTTTTATATGTACGGCAGAGAAGGATATACAATAACAGCTGCGCATAAGACTCTTGCCAGAAAGAGAAAGGCGTGAGTTCAGTTCTGTGTGTAAGTTAGTGGATCGACCCTCATCTCAACTCCCCTAAAGGCATCATTGAATCCGCTCGTGTCTTTTTCTTCATTATTTCCATTCATAATCTAATTACGCTTAGCTGTAGTAATTCGAAAAGAAAATCATATATGTAAATGACACCCTACAACAACAATTAGCAATTGATACTGCCCGAACATTTATTGCGGATGACCTTCATTGAAAACGTATGATAATGGCATGCTGCGTTGGAAAGTTTGCACACGGCACGCTAAGCGACATCAACTTGCGGTAACTAAATCTATGGAAAGCGTCCGCTTATCGCATACCTGACACCATCAACAACAACCTGTTTTTTTCCATTTGGTATTCGCGTAGGCTTGATAGGCTTAGTTTTTTAAGTAAAAGAAACTGTATCGAATCAGAAAAGAATCAGAATAAATGTGATTGCCGAAGTGAGCAAGTGTCTGGTCTTTTAATTGGCGCCCAACGTGGGGCCTGTCGTAAATAAGCAATCATACTTCATTGTAAGTAGATTCTCCAACAAGGATAATCTCGAATCGAAGGATAGCCCGGCAGGCTAAGGACCTCATCAACTGAAGGAATTATAAAATTTAAAGGGCTCAACGATCCTCGCTTCAATCATCAGATCTCAACATACCCAAGAATTTTCATAAAGAATACTTGTAAGTAATTATTCAAGATTATTTCTTGTGGTGATTAAGTGTTATTATTATTATTATCAAATGGCTAAAGAGCTGAAAATTTCGCAAAATTCAATGCAACGACTGTTGAAAAATGAGCTAAAGGTCAAGCCTTACAAGTTCCAAAAAGGACACAATCTTACACCGCAGCAAAAAAAAGTTAGACTCGAAAGAGCGAAGGAGTTGTTACACTTGCACGAACGTGGCGAATTTCCGAACATTGTGTTTTCTGGTGAGAAGAATTTCCCTATTGAGCAATTCATAAACTCTCAAAATGACCGTGTTTACTTGACCGAACGCACGTACGAGAATTTAAGCCTACGAATGGCCACCCGAAGTAATTTCCCATCGCAAGTGATGGTATGGGCTGCCGTGACCGCTGATGGGCGCTCTCCAGTCGTTTTCATCAAGCCTGGTGTCAAAGTAAATGCGACTTATTATCGTGAAAATATTTTGGAAGGTGCTTTAGAGCCGTGGGCACGTAAACACTTCGGCCGGAAAGAATGGACGTTCCAACAAGACTCGGCGCTGTCACATAAAGCGAGAATTAACCAAGAGTGGTTAAAAAATCATGTTCCACGCTTCATT
Source organism: Bactrocera neohumeralis (assembly GCF_024586455.1). Taxonomy (NCBI): domain Eukaryota; kingdom Metazoa; phylum Arthropoda; class Insecta; order Diptera; family Tephritidae; genus Bactrocera; species Bactrocera neohumeralis. The sequence goes on along the minus strand of NC_065921.1, from coordinate 65,948,195 downwards.
TCGTCGACACAATGGCTTTCGAATTCACCAGACGCAAATCCGATGGACTTTTCCATCTGGTCCATTTTAGAGAGCAAGGTGCGGACTAAAAAATACACCAGTATGGATGCGCTCAAGAAAGCGATTGTACGTGAATGGGCCAAAATACCACAAGCTCACATTCGTGCAGCATGCAACTCGTTTTTTGACCGTTTGAGGGCCATAGTCAAGGCAAAAGGTGGCCATATCGAGCTAAAGTGAATGGATTCTAAATTTTTGATTATTTTCATACATTTTTGTCATTGGAATCAATAAAAATATTATCAAACTAAAAAATTATAGTCGTTTGAATAGGTAACACTTCGAGTGGGTAACCCTGTAGTGAAAAATTTCAATATCAAAGTGAAAGTTTAAAAAATAAATTTAATTTTGTATGGCATCTAAGTATTTCCTTCCTTAAATTTGATTTTTTCGTTTTTTTTATAAAAATTGCTGAAACCACAGTAATTTGTCCTGTAAAGAGTTTGAATTATTTTCACCAAAGTCCTTGCTTTAGGAGTGCCTTTTCAAAGGGCATACGGTTTCGGTTTGAAATAATAATAAATGAGTGTTACGCGTGAACAAGTAATAGAAATAGTGAAAAAAAGCAATGAAGAAATTAAGCAGGGAGTGGCGGAGCAAATTTGCCGCCTTTCTCAAGCTCTTGACCGGCTAATTCCACCTAGCGGGGAAACTTACTTACCGGTAAGCATTGATCCTACAGTTAGTTCAAATAATTTAAGTTTAGATTTAATAAAATCCCTCCCAGAATTTAAAGGGGAAGCCTCAGCGTATCCCGCTTAGCGCACTGCAGCTCATTTTGCGATGAGCTATTATAAAGAACATTCAGAAAAATATTATGTCGCTATGGGAATTTTCAGAAATAAAACTATAGATTCAGCTAATACATCCCTTTCTTCCTTTAACACGGTTCTTAATTTTAAGGCAATAATCGCAAGGTTGGATCAGACATACGCGGATAAGAGACCGTTGTATGTTTTAGAAAATGAATTAAGTATTTGGAGGTAAGGCAATCTATCGATTGCTGATTATTACGATACAGTTGATAAACAACTGACATTATTTTAATAAGCAAATTATGTCCCATAATGGTAACTCTGAAGTTGTCGCTGCTCTCAATGAGAGAGCAAGGAAAAACGCACTTCGTGTATTCGTTTCGGGTCTTCGTAGACCATTATGTGACATACTCTTTTCCACCAGGCCAAAGGACCTTCCAACTGCGCTTGCAGTTGCTCAGGAGCTTGAAACTATCCACAAAAGGTACGATTTTTGCCGTAGGGAATTCGCAGACGCCGAATATTCCTGTTACATCTCAGGGCCGTCAGCCTTTTTTTAGGAATCAGCTAAATCATCGCACTTATTCAAATCACAACAATAGACCAACTTCTATGGAAGTCGATCGTAGTATCCTTTCTACTCGGCAACATGCTAATCCTTACACCAACAATGCTCTTCAAAAGCGAGACAGAAACCATTTGCCCAACCCAAATCCTCCCATTAATACTTCTCGACCACAATAGAATCCAATCCTTTTCCAGCCCACAGTTTTTAAGCGAGGTCGCGATCAAACATACTCTAATAGATCACCATTCCCTAAGGTACAAAGGGTAAACTATATGCCAAATGAAATAGAAGCCAATTATATCAATAATTACATAGAAGGAGATCAGGATAACCATGAGTACGATTATGATTGCGAGCATCAGGAAAATGATTACAACACCAATGACTGTCATGAAGATATTGAGAGTAACTTTGCAGACGATATCAACCATTTAAACTAAGTTCGCTCCTACCATTTATTACGAAAAAAAACGGCAAATGGTCAGGAGCTACGCATTTTAATAGACACAGGTACTTTTAAAAATTATGTCAAAAACTATTCTTTCTTGAAAGGCGTGAAATCGATGGAAAAAACATTCAAGCTTAAATCAATCAATGGCGTCAATCTGATTGAGAAGCAATGTTTAATAAATGTCCTAGATTCTACCCCTACTTTTTATTTACTAACAAATTTAAAAACGTTTGATGGTATCATTGGATACGACTTTTTGAAAAAAATTAACGCTATAATTGATATAGAGAGGGGATACTTATTTTACCGCAATGGCCAAGTAAAACTTCAGCATATTTCTTGCAGCCAAGTAAATTTGATAACCATAGAGGATTCGGTTCAACTAGTATCCGAAACCAATTCAATAATATGATTAGTAGCAATATTAATGCCTTTGCCGATACAGATAGAGCACTACCTTATAACACCAAAGTACAGGGTAGAATTCGTACGATTACGAATGAGCCAATTTATACCAAAAGCTATCCCTATCCTGTTTCCGCCGCAGAGTTCATAAACACAGAATTATTAGCTCTCCTTAAAGATAAAATAATTCGCAAATCTTGCTCTTCATATAACTCGCCTGTTCATGTCTTTACAAAAAAGGTCTTAGACGAAAATGGTAGGCAAAAATTACGGATGGTGATAGACTTTAGGAAACTAAATGAGAAAACAATTTCAGATAGATATCCCATTCCTGACTCGTCAGTAATTTTGGCAAACTTAGGGAAATCTAAATATTATACCACCCTCGACTTAAAATCGGGATTTCACCAGATAATTTTATGCGATGAAGATCGGGAAAAAACCGCTTTCAGTGTCAACAATGGAAAGTACGAGTTCTGTCGTCTGCCATTTGGCCTGAAAAATGCTCCCAGCATTTTCCAGTGAGCTATCGTTGATGTCCTTCGTGAATACATAGGAAAATGTTGCCACGTTTGTATGGATGACATCATTATTTTCTCTCCTGACGAACAATCCCATTTAGTTGACATAATCATAATTTTACAAAGTTTTTTAAAATAGAAGTTGAATTTTTGGGATTTTTAGTTTCATGTAAAAATAAAGTGTGACTGCAAGCGCTATATCTTTTTATATGTACGGCAGAGAAGGATGTACAATGACAGCTGCGCATAAGACTCTTGCCAGAAAGATAAAGGCGTGAGTTCAGTTCTGTGTGTATAAGACAAAGATAAATATATTCCCCCTTTTACCACGTTTACAATGCATATAGTATATGTATATCTATTAGGCCGGGTCGATTTGTGGGGAGGCAAAAAAATCACCCATTGTTCTCTGAAAATCATGTTCTAGGGATCAAAATAAGAAACTTTGCCGAAGGAACCATACCTCTGAAACGAATTCTGATGTCCCCCAATTTGGGTCGAACTTTTGGGTAGGGGCAAATTTTGAAATCGAATTGAAATTACCATTTCATTCTTATTACCTCTGAAAGTGAGGAGAACTAAAGCAATAACTACTATGGTATTTCAAAAAAAATAATAAGTGAAGTGACCATTCCAAATCAAAAAGTTTACAATGAATCCACCATCCTCTACACCGCAAGATGAAGAAACTACATCAACAACTATCGAAAACCCAATGAGTCATATTCCCAAGCATGATGTTACTGTTTTTGGTGTGTCTACTGATTTGACTGATCTTAATTTACCAACCCATCTGGATATCTTGAGATATTATTTTTACTTAAGCGAACGTGCTAAAACAGAACAAAAAAAGTTTTCCCATTTGAAGGCAGCTCCATGTGCATGCGGCTGGGTTCCCGAACGCCTCAAAGAGTTCATGCACGATCAACATAATCAGAGAAGACTAACAATGAATGCATTTATGATGGAAACTGAAGAGCAAGGAGCAACGTCTATGTCATCAATGCCAACATACCAAGATCCCGATGATTCAACATACGCACCGCCACCGGTTCAAGAAGATATGGATAGAAGCACAAGTTCACAATACACAGAGAGATACGATTGTTTTAACTTTGCCTTGGTATGTGACAGATTTGGTGTGCCTGACAGAGTAGCATCAGCATTGGGAACCGCTCTTTTGCAAGATTTTAAAATTAAAGATAAGAATGGGAAACCTCTCATCATGGATAAATCGATAGTTCGCAGAGAAAAAGAGAAATGCAGACAAGAAGTGCTTCGCAAACGATTAGATGATACCAATTTGTTAGCGTTTTCATTCGATGGCAGAAAAGATGATACTTTAACGATAGATAAAATTGATGAGAAGTATCATACTAGGATGGTAAAAGAGCCTCATCTTGTTATTTTGAGAGAACCCAATTCTGAATTGATTGGTTACGTAAGACTGGAACATGAAACCGCTGAATACAAAACAACCAAATTAAATGGTTTTTTCAACGATAAAAATATATCACTGGATACATTAATTGGAATATGCACTGACGGTGAGCCAACAAACACTGGCCCACACGGTGGAATTATACGACGATTCGAATTGCTGTTAAAAAGACCATTGCATTGGTTTGTTTGCCTTCTACACTTCAACGAACTTCGGTTTCGGCATTTGTTTGAAGCTTTGGATAAATCAACCAGCACTGGACCAAGATCGGCAACCGGAAAACTGAGCCGTCAAATCGAAACTTGTGAAACTCTTCCGGTAAGTTATTGCTATCACTCATTTATTATAATTGTCAACCATTTTTAATTATTTTATTATTATATATTTTTAGGTGGTGGACGGCTTCCAGAAAATTGAGTTGCAAAATATGCCCCCTGCTCCAGAAAAAAAAAGAATTTTCCACCGATTCGAAGTGCTTATACGACATGGCCCATGCAATTTCTAGCGGCGTGGTTCCGGTGGATCTGGCTAACATCAAACCAGGGAAAATTGTACATTCTCGGTGGCTCACCAAGGCCGCTAGATTATTGCGATTATATGTGACAACGGAAAATCCAGATGCAAATTTAAGAATTCTGGTTGAATTTATAATTAAATGTTATGTGCCAATGTACTTCAATATCAAGTATTACAGCTCTGTCGTGTACGGCAGTGCATTATTTTTCAAATTGGTTGGTCATGATTTCTAGAACCTCGTTTACGCAAAATTGTCAGTCAAGTAATTAAAGATAATTCATATTATGCGCATTCGGAAAATATCATGTTATCAATGTTGTTTGATGATAGGAAAGAAAAGCGCGACTGTGCCATCAAGAAAATTCTACGCTATCGAACCTATGTTGACGAGCCAATGGAACTTAGAGTTTATAAAAAACCAGATATAAACTTTAATTGCACAAGTTATACGGAAATGATCAATTTGAATGATATAAATATCGTATTTGAACCACCATTCACGCGAAGCATTCCGTACGATACATTGAAAGAATATTTAAATCAAGATGATCCACCGTTTTCAAACGGGTTATACTGGAAAATGTAGAGGCTGTTATGGCGACGACATTAAGGCCTAACTATAATGTGCATAAGCTGCCGTATGTTACTGTCAAAAAATGAACGAAAAGCCTGTCAAATGCATAACGAACGCAGAGTAGACATTTGAATGACTATAATGTGCTTACATGCATAAGAAGAAAGTGTCAATAAGCAATTTGTGTTTTGGTTTTGTTTCGTTTGAATTTTGCAAAAATGAACAGAAAGTTAAAATATTTAAAAACAATAAAAATCCTTACGTCTGTTTTAGACGGAATACGCATATTGACAGAAATTAGTGAAATTACAAAAAACAGAGTTCGGTCGTGTTCAGTGAGGGAAATAAACAGAAAGAGGAAGAAGGATGGTTTCTTTGTACGATTCCTGGAAATGAAGAGGATTGACCACGCTGATTTTTTTATATACACGCGAATGACGCCACAAGTATATGGGCTTTTGCTTACTCTTGTTGAGCCCTTTTTAAAAAAAGAATTCGTTGAGGGAGCCTGTGCAACCGGAATGTCGATTAGCTTTGACATTACAGTAAGTTTGTTCATTTTAATATATTTTTATTATGTGTTATTCTTTTTTCTGTTTCTTAAAGATATTTGTCACAAGGAACTTCGTTTCAATCGTTGGCATGGTCATTTCAACTGGGGAAGGAAACGGCTAGGCGCATTATTCTGGAGACAGCTGAAGTCCTTTGGACAAAGTTAGGCGCTGTTTATGTATCTGAGCCTAATGAAGAAGATTTCAAGCAAATTTCTCAAGACTTCTGGGAACTGTGGAATATGCCCAACTGTGTTGGATCTATTGATGGGAAGCATATCGCTATTCGATGCCCACCTAAAAGCGGTAGTCAATTTTTCTGCTACAAAAATTTTTTTTCTATTGTATTGTTAGCAGTGTGTGATGCCCGATATCGGTTTACCTATATAGATATTGGTGCATATGGAAGTCAGAGTGATGGTGGTGAGGACTTTTATAATTGTGCATTTGTTTTTTTTTATTAATATTATTGTTTCTCTTTACATGTAAAGGTATTTTTCAAGTGAGTCGAGTGGGAAAGAGGTTATTAGATCATAAACTTCCCATCCCTCCAGCGAAAAACTTACCAAATACGCAACTAAAAACTCCACACTTCTTCGTTGGTGATGCTGCCTTTGGTTTAGGGACAAATTTAATGCGCCCATACCCTGGGGGAATGCTACCAAATGAAAAAGAGGTGTTTAATAAAAGGTTATCAAGAGCTCGTCGCACAATTGAAAACTCTTTTGGAATACTAGTAGCGCGTTGGCGAGTTTTACTAACAACATTACATTTATTTCCTGAAAATGCAGAAAAAATTGTTTTAGCGTGCGTTGCCTTACATAATTTTATTATGTTTAACAACGTTAATGCATCTTCGTATATTGCAAGCAACTATGCTGATTGGGAGGACTCTAATGGTGATTTTCATGACGGTTTATGGCGTCGGGACGATGAAAGTAATATCCCATCGATTATGCACGCTTCCAATTTGCATCATTACGGTGGAAGAAGTTCTTTGGAAATTAGAAATAACTTATGCAGTGTTTTTAACACTTTTTTAAAACATATTCTAAAATCACATATCTAACATCATTTCGAACTTGTTTATTTCTTTTTTAATAAAACTAAATGGAGTTTAATTAAATTCATTCAATTGTTTTTATTATAAATTAAAAGAAAAATACTTCAGGAACAATTACTCAAAAGAGTTCAGGTACATGCATTTTATGCATCTTTTTATAATAAATATTTTTGTTTTTAAAATATAAAATATACTAAAAAAATCAGTGCTCCAAGCGTTTTAAAAAATAAGGAAATCATGTTGAATTCTTTTCAATTTCATTTTTGCCTATTTTCGCGACGTAAGCGATATAATTCTGATATCATTTTTTCTTGGTAACTGTCTTTGACCGACACTGGCAGGTCTTGCATCAGACACAAAACCGTCGTCATAAAGGCCTCATCAGTTTCACTTCTTTCAGCCGGCGCCGCTATCTGCTTTTCTATGTTCTCCATTGTTGCGCCAAGTTTCTGGTAGAGACTTTCAAGGGAGAGACTTTTTTTGTTTCTTCGGAGGTGGCGATGAAATTTCATTTACACTATCACTCGTAGATGAATCCAAGATAGAGTCTGCATTTGCTTCTGCATTATCACGAGTGCTGCACAATGAAAAAGTTATATTTAAAAACATTAAAATTTATACAAAGTACTTACCGACGCGGTGTGACGGAGTCTTTCAGAAGCATCATGGGTTTTAAAAAACGCCATTCCTCTAAGTAGCTCATTCCGCTACCTGATGGAGCTTCTAACCTTTTTATTTCTTTACAGAAGCGCTCCCGGAGTAGCTTCCATCTATGTTTGCATTCTAGATCTTTTAATTGAAACAAACATAAAAAATATATAATACAAAAATATATATTTCTATAACAGTGTTAATACATACCACTTTTACCGCATAGTTCTGCGATTGCTTTCTACGCTTTGTCTTTATTTACGAGACTGAAATAAAAGGCATTTTTTTTCTCGTACAAATATTTATATTTTTCCACACTCTCTATTAAATTTTGTATAAAACACTCGTCGTCCTCCATATTCAAATATACAATGATTTTATCTGTTGACAAAACACTCTTCTTCCTTTTCGTTTTCAAATTCAAAATGATGTATCAGTTGACAAAAAGCGAAAACAGCTGATTCCGTACGGAAAGTGCGATCAGTTTCGCACTTTGCTTAAGCAAATGACATTTGGAAAAACTTAACGAAACTTGATGTAAAGTACATTATAGTTGCAACATACAATTTGTGTGTATTCGGACAGTTGCTTACGCTGGCTTAAGCTAGCTTATGCACATTATAGTTAGGCCTTTAGAGAGCCGTGCGAAATTGCTCAGACTTGAAAGTAAAAAAGACTTCAAACAATAATTTTTTTTAGTTTCTTTTCTATAACTCACTGAAATTAATTTTTTCATTTACATATCTTCTGACTAAATAAATTTCTTAAGAGAAAAAATAGATATTATTATAAATAAATAAATAAAAATAAAGAAAAAATTTAGCCATTTTATTTTTTCATGTAAAGGCCAAAAATGGTGATTTTTTGAAAAGATTGTATGGGGACCCCCCAGGGGAGTTCCAGGGGGTGTGCCACTGGCATGGGTGGATCGGCCGTCCAAAGTTAGTGGGGGTCGGTCATATATTTGGACTCGATTGGAGCACTCTAAATGGGTCAAAGTGGGATTTTTCAAAATTTGCCCCTACCCAAAAGTTCGACCCAAATTGGGGGACATCAAAATTCGTTTTAGAGGTATGGTTCCTTCGGCAAAGTTTCTTATTTTGATCCCAAGAATATGATTTTCATAGAGCAATGGGCGATTTTTAAATCGACCCCCCCTAATATCTACATATATATATTTATGAATACGGTTTTGTTTAGCAACGTGGTCTACTCCGTCTATTATTTATCAGAGCATTATTGTTTTGACAATTCTCAATAAACAAAAATGAAGAAGTGTTTTGTATGTGGTGAAACATCACAAATTATTGATTTTGACAATAGTGTTTTTAGAAATTGTTATTTAAAAAGACTATTTCGAAAAGAACGTGGATTTAAGTACGGGGATGTTGTTTTAACCGAAGAGTCTATGGGTAATTTAGGTTATCACAGACAATGCTATCAAAAGGTGACAGCATTACGGGCAAAATACAGTGAAGAGTACTCGAAATTTGTTCAAAATTTTGAAATAAGTAAAAACTTTTATAGTTTATGTATTTTCTTTAACAAAAATAATTTAAGTAAGTATAAAAAATCAAAAATAAAACAATTATTTGAGGTTAAGCACGGCTATTAGAGAAAAAGTTTAGTCTACCAATTCTCACGCAGATTTTACCTTTGCAAAAAAATTTAAAAACTACTTCAAAACATTATTTGCTAAATTTTTTTATTTTTATAAATATGTTAAATATTTAATACTGTTATTATTATTTGCTGGCACAAAAACTCTCTTCTAATTCTATCAATGAAAAAGATGCAAGTTCCTCGTCAAATGATTTTTTAAGTATAATATATATATACATATAACAGGATTAACAGGATTATTTATTTACCAGAATATAGAATTCCACTCTCCTAATCAACACGTTTTTTCAATTTTTTAGGTGACTCCAAGTAGGTACATCTTCAGCTGATGATAATCCTAGTAACTCAGAAGTTACTGGTTGTTCAAGTACAAGAGATGCTAGGAGTGAAATTAGTACAAATACAACAATCCAATCAATACTGATTTGAACGAGGTATTGTAAAATTTCCAATTAATTGGAACAAATCCCGTAATAAGTGTTTATTGCACAACCCGTCATGATTTACTGTTGCTTAACGACATTTAGGTGAAACAATAATTGTTGAAATTGTATAAGAATAAGCTTAATATGTATGTATAAGATTTTGCATAAGTCTGGCAACACTGCGATGTTTAGTTTGTGTTTTTATTTATCGCATTGTTCACTTACACCTACTTTCGCAGTTTACAGTTATGTATATTATTATAAGTTTTTCCTTTTAAAATGGCATTATCGAATTAGAACTATGACTGGCAGGTCAATTATTTTCCCACTCAAATTTGTAACTAATCTCAAGTGCGCATTTCACAATAAATACAATATGTTTATTCCAACAATAATAAATAATTTTCAATTCAATTTTTTATTTCAGAAGCCATTTTTTGACACCTACCGCAATTGATTCGATTGATGAAGAACCATCTTCATCATCAGATAACACAGGATCGTCACATACTTTGGAATCATCCGCTATACCTATTCAACAGACATCATCAACTGTCAAGAAAAAAGCAGTCATTATGCCAATCGGCGTATTCTATCGCTCCGGCATCTGTTTCTTCAACATCGAATCCACCTTCAAAATACGTCTCCTCATTTTGCCTCCGTAAAAAGTTATGCAAGTAGCAACAGGTTAACACAATTTTCGTGACTTTTTCTGGTGATAAATTAATAGTTTGTAGGAGAATTCTAAATTTTGATGCTAAAATTCCAAAACGGTTTTCAACAATTCTCCTCGCTCGAGAAAGCTTGTAGTTAAAAATTATTTCTTCTTCCTTGAGTGTGTTGTGGCTAAAAGGCTTCATGATATTTTCTAACAGGGAATAAGCATCGTCAGCTACGAATACAAATGGTAGTTTTTCTTCGCAGTTTGGAAGCGGCTGAGGTTCAGAAATTTTCAATGTTTAATTTTTTAGAGATGAAAAAAAATTTGTTTCGCTAAAAAGGCCGGCATCAGACGCTCATCCATTTGTGCCAACATCCACCAAAATCAAATCAAAAATTCGTAATTAGCATTAACCACTGCCATTAAAATGATGGACAATTTTTTTTTATATTTATAGAAAAAAGATCCAGATCCAGGTAGCTTTGTTATATTGACGTGTTTTCCATCAATTGCGTCTATACAATTTGGGAAGTTCCAGCGTGCATCAACATTTTTCGCTTCTACCTTCCAATCTTTTTCTGTTTGTGGAAGCTGAAAAGTTATGAAAAACTTATAAATCTTTCTTTTTAGGAATTCACTGTTCGACCAAGCAAAAGAAAAGTTTCTGAAGAAGATAAACTTATTAAAATTGCATGCGAGAGACTTGCCAACAGCCGCGAACCCACAGAAGGTGACTCCTTGGCTCAATCGTGGGCTTCGCAATATAGTGAAATGGAGGCCTCCCAAAAAACGGTTGCGCGAAAAATCCTATCAGATGTTTTATTTCAAGGTTGCTTGGGAGCATTGGAATTTGGACACGCGATTCAAATCCAAAATGTTTTTAACCCAAGTCAAATATTAACACCAAATGTCATTCCGCAATACCCAATGCGCACGTCTACGCAACTTAACTACGCGGTGCCCCAAAACATGCAGAATTATACAATCAGAGTTCCGACTCCTTTAAGTAGCGGCTCGTCCATAAACAGTAGTAGAATGTCACCTCAAGTTACACAAAACGTACGAATCGTTGAAGATACATCATCCATTAATTTGAGCTCGGTAGAAAACTTACACAATTTCTTTGCATCGTTTCAAACGGACGAATAATTTATTTTTATTTTTACTTCAAAAAACCAATAATTTTCAGACACACATATGTACACATGAAACTTTTCTTGTTTAGTCGAAAACAAATAATTTAATCAATAAATAATTACCTTAATAAAATCTTTCAATTGACTTATTATGGCATCACAAGTCTCTGTAACTATTTTCCCAATCGTTTGGGGCGCAATTGCTGTCAAAAATTTTAAGTCTTCAAAGCTATTGCCACTAGCTAGAAAGCGCAAAGTTAAAGCAAGGCGGTGATGAGGGGGAATCGCTTCTCTCATTATTGTATCCCGTTTCGTTATGAGTGGCAAAATTTTTTGTAAAAGTCGGTCAAATGTTGCCTTGCTCATACGAACGTAATTTTTAAAATCATTTTGTGACGTTCTAAGCCATTCTTTGCACCAAATTCTTTTTTTTTTTGCGATCTTCTCTCTTTTTTCTACGCTTAATTGCCACAGCGAGCAATATTGCTGCAGCACAATTGTTGTCCGTATTCATCGCTGTATGAAAGAGAACTAATGTTCGGCCAAAAGTTCGTATGGTGTATGGCCAAAGCTGCGAACAAGACTGCGGAATGTTCGCGGAAATGTTCGTGTCGTGTATTTGGCGCTTTAGTGACAATGTACAGGGTGGCTGATGAAAGCCGCTACCAAAACAAAATTAAATAACTTTTTTTCTATTTAATGAATCTGTTGTTGAGTTTTGTTGATGATCTCTCCTGTCGTTTACACGAGGAACCCGATAGAAAATTATTTGTCATGTATGCAGTATTCTAGACGAGTCAAATATCGCCATTAGAGGTTCTGATATAGATATATTAATTATAATGCTTGGCAATATGATTTACTTAAAAAATCGGTTGTCTTATATTTGGATGCTTACTGGGACTGGAAACCATGAAAGATTTATTGATATTGCTAAAATTTACGAGCTGCACGGTGAATTATTGACAAAGAGCTAGATTGGATTTCACGCTTTCACGCTATAATAAAATTTATAACAGGGACTCCAGATCATGACGATCTTATTGAAATAAAAACACATTTAAATGAAATAATAGAAAATAATAACCAACAAAGAGTCATTAACTCGCACTTTGAACAATTAATGTCAAAGGTTGATCCTCAATCAATCTCAACAAACCTGATGATATCAGAAACTTTAAAGGAATTAATTAGAAACTCTATTTGAAACTATAAATTCTGTAGACAGGAAATCACTTGTCTAAATCTTTAAGTTTAAACGATATAAAACAAATAATAAAAAACGAAAAGTTAGATATTAAAGATTTAAATGTAATGGAATACTCTACAATAAATGTAATTAGAGTTAAAGATACATATGTAATTATTTATAAATATCCTTTATTAAAAAAAAATCTAAATTACCATAACTATATGAAATAACTCGCCCGAGCAGGGACTAGTGTAAAGGACATAATCTCATTAAGTTAGTTTTGTGGATTAATTTCGCGGCCCTACACACTACCTCTCGTAAGAAACTATTGTTACTCACATTTTGGAAGTGAATAAATAAAGTTTGAATAAAATTGTACCTAAGAAAGAAATTTAAATAAAGAAAACCAGAGTCAATACTAAACTCTCAGAGTACCGAAGTTATTTACAGCATATCTGTACAGTTAGGCTAACATTATTGTATCAAATAAAAACTACGATTTGTAAAAAAAGAAAGATTATCAAACCTAGTGCCAACAGTTAAATTTGGCAAGCTTTCTGTAATGGTATCGGTGTAATGGTATTTTATATCACGTGTAAGGTATCGAGGAATGGCGTATATTCAGACATTATAACAACAGTAATAAATTAACTGTCAAAACTGTTGTAAATTTTCAATAAACTATCAAAAGCTAATTAAATATCAAAATGGATCCGACTTTGTTTTTTTATTTGAGCACTAGTGAAAGTGATGGGGATGAAAAAATAGTGCAAAGATAGCTAAGAGATCGTAGCAATACCGTCGGTATTAAAAAAAACAACAAATTTTGAAACCACATCAACAAAATTTTCTTTGTAGATACATACTTATGTATATCGTTGAACGAAGCATTGGAATCTTAAAAAAAAATTTAGGATATGGCAAGAGAGGGAGCATTTAAAAAAATGTTTCACATTTTCATAAATTTGTCTATTACGATTATCATTTTTCATTCGAATTACATTTCAAACGAACGGATACTCGTTCACGTATGTCATCATGCCAGATTACGATAGAAGCCAGAGAACGTTTATAATAGAGAATGTTCACGTTTCAAATATCGTAACTTTTCGAAGGGGTACTCGGCAGAAATGGAGGAGTCTCACAGTTATAAAGAATACTATTTTCAAAGAATACGAATATTTATTAATTGAGTTTTCCAAAGAATTGTTTGTCCAAGTGCATTTTCGCTAACGAAAATGCAACAGTTAATAAAATGTACCACTAATTCCACTAACGAAAATGCAACAGTCAACAACTCCGAAGAATTTTAATAATTTGTATTTATTGTTCATTCAAGTGCATTTCCGCTAACGAAAATGCAACAGTTAACAAAATGTATAATAACTTTATTAACTGTATTACTTTGCAAAATGCACAAGACACATTTCCTAAGAATTTTTACGTAAGCATTTATTTCTAAGTTATTGCAAGAAAGCAAAATATTAGTATTTAAGAAAGCACAAAATAAAACGGAATGCGGATTATCGATTAAACCTTCAACTCAGTTGTTTAATTTGTCGTTGTTCATCACTTCGGTGAAAAAAGTTCTCACCACAGACAAATTATAAGCGTGTTTCACCACATTTAACAGCGATTGAGGGGTTTTTAGAGTCTATGAGAAATAACATGTTAATGTAAATAAAAGAGAACCAATGCAGGGCAATATACATACAAGTGTATTTACATGCAGGTGATTTTTGGTTGGCGGAAAAGTTCCTGTATGCCACATATGACTTTTTCAAAAGCTAACATATTTATATGTATATGTCTGTATGTTTTACGGGGAAATTGCGCCAAAATGAAAGATAAAGAGGGGATTCTGCTTTTTGATTGGAAAAGTTTTTGTATTTTCCATTTTAAATGTTCAATTTTGTAATTCGGCATTATTTAATTTTTTTTAAACATTTTATTAAAATTTTGAAATTGTTAAGTTTCCAATAAATAATAGAAAAAATCAATAAAATTAGCAAATTTCATCTGAAAAGAATAAACTGGTCCTTAATTCGTAATAAAATCATTTGAGATTGAATAAGATTGATGTGTTGAACACAAAGGGAGCAACAAACTTCAAGCGACATCTGTAAAATATTAAAGTGCACATGTTCTTGAGGACACAGTTATTTTGACAGCTGCACGGTTACATAACTCTGTCCATAAGACCGTGTGTATTTTAATATTTGACAGCTCTCTTTGCGTTCAACACATCAATTTCTGCATACGCATATTGTTTGCAAAGTTGTCAACATGCCACATTTGTATGTAAATATGTAAGTTAACGCCAAATACGTTAACAGTGCCAAAGGCACCTCACTTCCGCCCCCAAACTTTCGCTGACGCAGCACACGCGCCGACGTTTGCTTGCAACACCCAGACTTCACTTCCGCTCCCAAGCTTTTGCTAACGCAGCACACGCGCCAACGTTCTGGCAGCGATCAGAAGGGAGTTCTAGGAATCCGATCACCAGGCAAGACAGGTGACCGGATCAGTTAAGGCTAGTTTAAGCTTACATTTAAGTTTGATAATTGTAATTATCAGTCCGTTTTTAGACTCGAATAAAGACGGCCAGAGCTCGTGCTCTGACCAAAATAAAAATAAATTTTTTTTATTATTTCCCGCGTAGGGGAAATTAACTGGCGCCCGAGCAGGGACCGCTCGCGAAAAAAGTTTACGCGGCCGGTTAAAGAGTCCTCTAAAAAAAGGACAATTAAAAATATAAAGTGCAAGTGCAATCTGGTGAAAAGTTGAAGTTACAAATTTCAGCATTTGCAATAGCTGAAAAATAAATGAAATTTTTTTACAAAGTTGAACTAACTCAAGCTAAATAAATAATATTTAGACAGAATTAAGCAGTTATTCAATCGCAATTATCGAAGCGCAGTGCAACAAAAATTTAAACAAATTATTGAAGAAAACAGTACGCACACAATAAAGTGTATTTTTGCATATATTGAGCGCGAACGCAGAACAAACAGAAAGTTTTAAGCGAAAATTTAAAAGTGCATAAAAGTAATTCACAAACTAACGGCAGTTGGAAAATTATAAAAGTGAAACAAAAATACAGCGTTTTACATAAACATAAATGACTTATGAGTGCATCGCTGAACGCTAAGAAATTTATAAGAAAAACAGTGAATGAAAATATTTAAGCTTGTAATTTAAAAATTCACAAAGGGAAAACCAAAATTTTGAATACAGTTTGATGTGCTTCCTCGTACATGTGCAAATATTGCCGCAATGAAATCGTGTATCTAACTAAGGCAGAAACAAAAAGAAACCAGTAACTGTAAATCATCAAAAGTGCTTGTGTGCATTGTGTGCAGAAATAAAGCCGATCTGCCGAAACCCAATCCCAATATTAGCGAAAAATAGCAAGCAGAATATCCACAAGAAGACTCCTCAACCCACGCTTGGAAGAGGACGACGAGGAGCGTGCGACTAGGAAGATCCCAAGTAGCCAGCAGGAGGAAAGGGAGCAATCTCCAGCGTCACCTCGTCATGCTTCAAGGATTTTTACTTACTGTCAGTGACGGGGAAGCCAAGATACAGGACGGGACATTCAAGATTGTACACGTAATAAAACTCAATAGTTACGACGGCTTTATACAAAACATGCGCACTTACGTTGACAAAAATATACCCAAAAACAACATGTTTTACACCATTATCGACCACGAACTAGGACAAGCAGCCGAAGTACTTAAAGAAATTAAGCCCCAGAACAATAGGAAGAAAAGAGCTATCAATGCAATTGGGACGGCATGGAAGTACCTCGCCGGGAGTCCGGACAATGAGGACCTTCAAACTATCAATCTAAACCTGCACGAACTAACCGAAAATAGCAATAAGCAAGTTATAATAAATGAAGCGCTAGGGAAAAAGATTAACCATCTAATAAATACTACAAACGAAATTGTAAACTCCATAAGAAAAGATGACCATTTTAAAACGGATATAGCCCTAAGCATAGGAAATAGAATAAGATTAGTTAAGGAGGAGTTAGTAAATGTTAAATATGCTCTACAATGGGCAAAAGAAAATGTAATAAATTCAATAATACTAAATAAAATCGAAATAAGTACGGCAATAGAAAAACTCGAAGAAGAAAACATGCCTTTCGCAAACACGGAAGAAGCATTAGAATTTACAACAGTTAATGTAATGTATACCGAGACGATGTTATTATACATCATCAAAATACCAATAACAGGCAGGGAAACTTACAAAAACATTATAACTAAACCGGTAAAGAAAGCTAATGGAATTGTAAACTTAAATTTTGATCGAATTATAACAAATGGAACAGAAATATTTGGAATTAAAGAAAAATGCAAATTTTCCAATCAAATCAGTATATGCAGAAGAAATCAAATAATTAATATAAGTAACAGCACATGTATACCTAAATTGATTAAAAGCCTAGATTCTTCATGCAAAAGTAGTAATAACCAACACGTACCCACTGTAGAAGAAATATCACCGGGTATAATTTTATTAAATAATTTTAACGGAACAATAAATACTATTACCGAAAACTATACTGTTGCCGGAACGTACGTAATAAAATTTCATAATATATCTCTTAAGATAAATAATCAAAAATTTTATAGTTTGGAAGCCTCTCAACTGATCGCTATACCCTCTATATTACAGCCAACCCCATCCGAAAGCGAACGCATTGATATTTTGTCAATGGAAGCTCTATACGAGCTACATATTAATAACACCAAAAGCATCGCGCTCTTAAAAACAGATGCTTTTATAAGCAAAACTTCGATGCTGTCACTAAGCAGCATCATAATAATCCTTCTCATATTTTCAAAATTCATCCCTAGAATCCAAAGGAAAGCGGAAATACCCAAGGTTGAAATTCCAACCGTAAATATTAGGCATATAACAAACTCTGCTGAGGCCATCGGCCTACCACCTAAAAATTTTAGAATCAGTGACCTACCATATTTTTGAACGATCGAGGACGATCGCATTTAAGAGGAGGAGTTAACGCCAAATACGTTAACAGTGCCAAAGGCACCTCACTTCCGCCCCAAACTTTCGCTGACGCAGCACACGCGCCGACGTTTGCTTGCAACACCCAGACTTCACTTCCGCTCCCAAGCTTTTGCTAACGCAGCACACGCGCCAACGTTCTGGCAGCGATCAGAAGGGAGTTCTAGGAATCCGATCACCAGGCAAGACAGGTGACCGGATCAGTTGAGGCTAGTTTAAGCTTACATTTAAGTTTGATAATTGTAATTATTTCAGTCCGTTTTTAGACTCGAATAAAGACGGCCAGAGCTCGTGCTCTGACCAAAATAAAAATACATTTTTTTTATTATTTCCCGCGTAGGGGAAATTAACTTGTACACTCATGTCTACATACCACACCCAACAAACACTGGAATTGAAATTCTCAAACGTTGGAGAAAATATTAATTTTCAATTTGAAATTCATCATTTATTCAATTTGAAAGACAACATTTTCTCAAACGTTTCTCAAAGGCTATTTCTCAAATTTGTTTCCATCGTTTTACAATTTGATAAAAATCATTTTCTCAAATATATGGCATGCCGTTTCATACCGTTCAATAATCAATCAATCATCTGTCAAAAAGTATTCGTAATTAAAAAAACGTAATCGTGATGTGCAGCAATTTTGAAGAATAAAAGTGAAAGGAAGTATAATATTATAAATATTTTTTATAATTGTGATATTTCGAACAGAAAATGCATACTACAAAGAAAATAAAAAGTGAAGTGAGGCAGATATTTGACTTGCTAACAGATAGTGATGGAGTAGGGAAAAATAAAAGCCTGGAGATCCCAGGTGTAGATGCGGCTATGGAGGAAAGTCCTTCTACTTCCAATAGGGTGGAATATGAGTTTAGTGATATAGAAAGTGAAGATTCCGTATATGAGGAATCCAACTTAAACGTGACAAACACTTCAGTTAGGAAAGAGCTAGCGGAGTGGGCGGTCAAATTTAATATTTCCACCGTTGCAACTAGTAGTCTGTTAGGAATTCTGCAAAAATATATTAGAGATATTCCAAAGGATGCACGAACTTTAAAGTGTACTCCTAAGATTCCACCCATAGGGAAAATGGGAACAGGAGAGTATATTCACTACGGCATAGAAGACTCCCTGACAGATTTTTTATTGAGGAAATCATTTGATTGCACCGAAATTCACTTCAACATTAATATTGATGGCCTTCCACTCGCAAAAAGTTCTAATTTGCAAGCTTGGCCTATTTTAATAAATGTAAATGGGGAACCAGTTGTCATGGTTGTGGGAGCATATTGCGGAAATAGTAAGGCACTCTGCCCGAACATCTTCTTGCAACGATTTGTGGATGAGTTGTTGTACTTATTAGAACACGGTTTAAACTTCAATGGTAAACATTTTTCAATTTATTGCCGGTCTTTTATTTGTGATGCCCCAACAAGATCCTATGTATTGGGTGTTAAAGGACACACTGGTTTTTTTTGTTGCATAAAATGCACTCAAAAAGGCGAATCTGTTGGACATCGGATAATTTTCCGTAGTGAAATCTATCCTAATGGAACAGATGCAGATTTTCGCTCACGAAGTAATGAAAATCATCATAAAATATTGGACCAAATAGCTATTGAAAAGTTACCAATCGACATTGTGAAGTCATTTCCATATGACTATATGCATGTGGTGTGTTTAGGTGTCATTAAAAGCTTACTTCTTGGCTGGATTAGGCACAAAAATAGATTGTATTCTTTAAAACCAGCCCAAATTAATTAATTAAATTCTAAAATACTCTTTTTAAGTAATCCGGTTCCCAAAGAATTTTCTCGACATCCACGTACCCTACAAGAAATTGAGAGGTTTAAGGCTACAGAACTAAGGCAGTTTTTATTATATACCGGAATTGTTTTACTAGCTGATATTTTAGACGCTGAAAGGTACAATCAGACGCATAGTTTTCGAGATATTTCACTTTAAAGTTCAAAAATTTGTTAAAACAATGCTCGTTATTTCACTATGTTTAACCTACTTTTCACACATTTTTTAATTAATATATACATATATAATTACCCTGTAGACATTCGTATATATCAAAAATTTATATTAATTGTATACTTTTTAAGAAAATAAGTGAAACAATTAAATAATTAAAACAATTTTGCACATTCGAAGTTTCAAGCGATTTGTGTGTTTACATTTATGACAAATAGCAGTGTTGCCATACTATGCATTCTGAATATATAATCAAAAGTTTGTTTTATATATTTATATGATATATTTATATATACATATATAAATATATAAATAATATACTATGTAATATAATCCATAGTTATATATGATTACATATATAATATTTAAAAAATATAGAAAAATATTATTATACTATATTTAGTAAATACCGGTTTTATATTGCCAATGGAAACTTTGAAATTTTCAACAAAGAAACAAAGAAAATTTCCCGTTAGATTCCGTTAGATCTAATTCGTTGGAATTTCTTAACGGTGATTCTTTTACATTGAAGTGAAGTGAAGCGATGTGAATTAGTGATTGCGATATTTAGAGACTTTTTCGAATTTTGGTGAAAATAATAATTAAAATGTCTCATCCGTTTTTAAATTCAAAGTTAAGGAATTTTTCTATTTTTACATCATTTGGACAGCTTGTTCAAACTAATGAGCAATCGTTGCTGTTTTTCGAGGAAGTTGGATTAGTTCCAACAAGGGATTCCACTCCTCCATTATGCGATAAATGCGGAGAGAAGATGCGACCAGAGGAAAAGAAAAAAGCTAAATTAGGATGGGTTTGGAGGTGCGATTCGAAGCCAACGAAGAAAAAAGGAGCGAAGAATTGCAGACAGTGCATAAGTCCTGCTCGAGGAACATTCTTGGATGGGTGTCAGTGTCATTTGGCTCCGAAAGAAATTCTAGCAATCATTTGCTGTTTTGTGAGCAAAATGAACGTGACGACGGTGCATGCTCAATTAACCAACTGGCGAAAGCAAAATGAGGAGCCGATATTGAGCTGCAATACTGTTGTGGATTATTACAGTTATTTAAGGGAAATTGCTGAGGTTATCTGTTCAAACGCAGAGTTTTGTCTCGGGGGAGAGGGAAAAACAGTCCAAATTGATGAAACTTTTTTAACGAAACGAAAATACAACAGAGGACGCGTAACGGGCCAAATGACAATGACGGTATTGGGACTTTTGTGCAAAGAAGACAAAATCTGTCGCTTTTTCCGCGTAAACGGAAAGAGCAAGGCAGATTTGTGGCCTTTCATTAAAAAGTTTGTGCATCCCGGTACATCCCGAATTTGTACTGATGGTGGAAAGCAATACCATGGCTTAAGTAAACTTTTCGGAGACGGTACTGAATGTTTAACCACCAATCATAGCATTAGGGAGTATGTGGAGAGGGGAAACGCAAACAATACCATTAATGACCTCGAATGTCAAAATCGTTGGTTCAAAAGTTCACTTAAAAGTCGCCGAAGCCCAAAATTATTGCATCAGTATATGGCTCTATATGACTATCGCCAAAACTTTTTAGAAAAAGAATACAAAGATGACATTGGCTCGCAGATAATGCAACTTATTTTGGACATACGAAAAGTTTATCCTGGGTATGTAGAAGGAAGTCTTCAGGAAGGGATGGAATTGAAAGAATTGGAAGTGCCGACGGTAGAGTCCGAGGATTTAACGGATATTGTTCCTCAAACGAAACGGTTGCGTTACGAAACTGTAGAAGATTTGGTGGAAAATATATTTAGTGATGATGAAAATGACGCGGAAGACATTAATGATCCTGATTTTCATTTTAAGGATTTTGTTAATTAAAATATATTTAGGATTGACAATATTTATGTATGTATGTAAAATCATTATAATAAATAGAAAAAACGTATTATAGAATGCAAAGTTTTTCAGTATTTCTCTCCTTTTGATTAATATAGGTGTTCGATCAATGAGGGTTATTTTTTTTTTGAAGCGCGGCCGAAGGCCACCAGTACAGAAAGTAGTTCGACACAAAGGAACTATGAATACCCCGGTGTTCGATCGATGAGGGTTATTTTTTTTGAAACGCGGCCGAAGGCCGCCAGTGCAGAAAGTAGTTCGACACAAAGAAACTATGAATACCCCGGTGTTCGATCGATGAGGGTTATTTTTTTTGAAGCGCGGCCGAAGGCCGCCAGTGCAGAAAATAGTTCGACACAAAGGAATATTATTTTTTATTTTTATTTAACAATTAACATAATATACAAAAACCATTTTCTTTATATATGTTAAACAGAAAATTTTTTAATAGTTTTTTTAAAAGACAATATGTGGCAACACTGGTATTTGTTATGACATGTAAAGAAAAACAAAACAAAACAAAATAAGAGTGAATTGCATGTAAAATTGTGGAACTTTGAAGTGAAATATCTCGAAAACTATGCGTCTGAGGACGGTGTATGTGTATATATTTTTTAATCCTGAGGACCTCCTCTATCCATCGGTACCATCAAATCGCGGCGCCCCAAGAATCGTAATCGTGCCATTACACCAATAAAATTATCAAACTTTAATATAAGATATTGCTCTGCTTTACAATTTCCAAGTTGCGTCTATCAGCATTTAGCGGAAGAAATATCACAAAAAATGATCTTGCTTAGTAATTTTGAATGTAGTTGTTACGGATTGCCAATGCATTGCCCACACTCTAGTCACACTATTATAAAATTGCAAATGCATTGCCAACACTCTAGTCACACTATTATAAATTAAAAATGTGACACTCTATTCGTTTTTCTAATCTTCAAGTCACACACGTGCAATCGTAAAAGAATTTTTTAGATTTCTGGTTTTTATTGGCTCATTTCGTGTAATTTGTGAGTAAATCAATATAAATTAATGCAATAAAATTAATTAAATCAATATACAAAGGCTATGTATAAAGTGAGGGCTGATTTAATAGATCAGTCCTCATGGTAATGAACGTGGGGTGCAACATCTAAAACCGATGCACTCAATAGTATAGTATACAGTAGTAGATTTCAATAGCTCGTTTATATCGATTGGATGTAAGTAAACCACTAAATCAGGTAAGTAGTTAATACAATATCGTTTTTTTGAAGTGGTTCTAACATTTTAATTAAATCGTAGATTTTGACGACTTAAGTAGCAAACTGGATAGTCTGCATAAGAAGGTAGAATATTTGTTAAAAGGTACATACATATACTTATATAGTTATTGTACATATGCATATGATAATTTCGATAATTTCAACTCAAAAGCTTCTGAAGAGAGTATTGGAAGAAGTTAAATCGACCTCACATAATGCTACAAAAAAATAAATAAAATTTTGCCACAAAAACCTTTTGTAGAAGCGTATGATTTCGCTACAAAATTCAATCTTCCGAAACAAAATTTAACGATTTGGTAAATTCTCATTTATACTGTTTGCCTTTTTGTTTGAGAATGGCTTTGTTTTCAAATTGAAATGACTTAGAGAACAAACGTTTGAGATTTGATTCTCAAACGCATCTCAATTTGAGAATCAACAAAAATGTTCTTTTTATTGATATTTTTATGTATACATATACAAGTTAAGCATAGCCTCCGCATAGAAACCTTTCCATAACTGTAAATAAAATTGAATCTTTGCACTTTGCAATTACATTGTCTCATAAATTAGAAATATAATTAACGTTTTTGATTATTTAAGAATTCGATATGCTTTTTCCGTTCTAAATCCAAGAATCCATTATTATCAAAACAATATCACTCGCCCTCACAAGAAGGCATAACAATAACAATCGTAAAGAAATCAGAACACTTAACGTTCTGCCGAAATTTGCTGTCACAGCTAAAATTGTACGGATAATTAACTCTTTGTTAAGGATTCAATCAAGCTGATGCTTCACTTCCGCTTTAACTTTAAGTCAATAAAACCAAAATGTATATATATTGGTATTTCAGAAATAAAGACACGTGTTCTTATTTCATCCGCGCGTTCGCGGATATAAAACATATATTTTTTTAAAAATTCCCTCGTTGCGGGAATTAATTTACACGAAGTGCTCCATGCAAAATCTACGTTGACACGGACAACCAAGTGCCGAAGCTCACGTTTTGTCAACGGACCTACTCGACAACAAAGCATCACAACATTGGGTTGTTGGTAGAAAATCCGAGCTGTGCCGAAAACACAAACGAACGATCGCCAATTGCCACTGGTTCCCTTGCCGCTGTAACAGCTTCTCCAGCAAACTAGCGTAAATATGTATGTTTATGTACGAGCTTGCATACATATCGACGCAGATTTTTGCAAGACGTGTAAAAATATTTCTTACATTCCTTGACAAATACAGTCAATCCCGGTTATATGCCACAATCAAAGATAGAGATTTTTGTGGTTTGTTAAAAATAAAAATATAATATGGCACATAAGCGAGTGCGGATACTTAACGAGTTGTACTTAAAACAATAATTTCTATGTATTTCAAAAAACCAACCGTGAGATGCAGCAAGATATAGGCAGTTAAGAGGGATGATTTTCATTTAACCGGGATCCACTGTACACATAAATCAGAGGAATATTGAATATTTTGACATACATACATATCTACATGTGAACACATACAAGTATGTAGGTTTGTGTATGCGTTATTTGTGCCAATGTCATACGCACATATATATGTATGTATGTATGTAAGTTAGCACAGGTAACCAAACATCCGGCAAAAATATCACTTGCACCGAATTCGCTGACGGCGCGTCTGCAACTTTACACGTTAATAAGAACTCAACACCGCATTAAGTACATATGCATCCGGCCATTATGCTGACCGAACAACAAAATAAACGCAA
Source organism: Bactrocera neohumeralis (assembly GCF_024586455.1). Taxonomy (NCBI): domain Eukaryota; kingdom Metazoa; phylum Arthropoda; class Insecta; order Diptera; family Tephritidae; genus Bactrocera; species Bactrocera neohumeralis. The sequence continues at coordinate 65,923,711 of NC_065921.1, read as the reverse complement.
GACAGCAAAGAATTGGGTAAACAGTTGCTAGTGTAAGCAACTAAGAAGTCACGCGGCCAATAACGTGCAGCAACTAAAGTTAGGGCAAAGTAGTGTAGGTATTTAGACGCTAACGTCGCTCTTATGTAGTTAGTTATTTCAACTCTTCCGCTGAGACCGGCTGCCCTTGGGATTACCAAGGGAAATAAAATTTTCTAAAAACAAATTCTAAAGGAATTGTATTACTGGCGCCCAACGTGGTGCCAAACAAAAAATCCTTATAAAAGGACACGCGAGTTTGGCCGTGGGTTCGGACCCACCTCCTTACTAGTTTAAATAAAACCATCAGTGCCACCATAGAAGTGCCACCAAATATTATTTTAAAACCATCAGTGCCATCGTAGAAGTGCCACCAAATATTATGAGCTAAAAATTTTAAATAAAACCATCAGTGCCACCAAAGAAGTGCCACAATAAATCAACCGTCAAGCATTGCGAGAAAATTGTTTAAGTGAAATCGTCACTGCCACCATAAAGGTACTACAATAAAAAATTACCAAAAAAATTTTGTTTGGCGAAACCTGTAGATAAGAACGTTAAGCACCACAATAAAATCATCAAGCCGCGCAGAAGCGTTACTTTCGAGGGTCAATAATCAAGCATCAATCATACACTGAAGACCGAAAGCAACTTAACATGGGAATATTTATGATAACCCTACTCTTGGCAATGAACCATTGGACTACCGCGAGGATATTCAACTATACCACCTCTCACTACATTCCATTAACAACAGGAAAAGTAATCCTCCATGAACAATACGAGTTTTTACTACACAAGACAAACTTATCAAAATTCGAGACGATAGCCGAAAAGACGGTCACACTATATTAAAGCAATTTCCGCATTCCCACGCCAGGCAACTACTTCGAAACGACGCTAACGAAATATTAAAACTACTAGACGCGGTCAGAGTACATCACCGACATGCGCGAAGCATCAATATCCTAGGGGCTGCATTAAAGTACATAACCGGCACCCCGGACTTTGATGACTTTCAAACAATTGAGACCAGAGCCGAAGCCCTAATAGAAGCGAACGAACAGCAGGCAACAATTAATTACACAGAAACAAATAAACTAATTGACGGTGACAGTTAGTAAACTTTTAGCACAGGCAAAACGGACACAGATCGACAATGGAAATCTCTTTTCATTAGTCAGTGCTAGAAATAGAGCGGTGATAATGGAATTAGAAACCACCCGCAAAAATTTGAAGACCACGTAGTCCAATTGGGTAATGCTTCGAAGTAGAGGCGATGAGATCTGGTTACATAGCTAACCATATGTTATGCTGCACTGGACCATGTCCGAAATTGAACATCGTCTTTTTCGTGATTATTCGGCAATTTGATTCGGTTATACTCGTATGCAGGTATATTTAGCAATGGACATCATAAAAATAACGATAATTTTAAATAAATCGTAACGAGATATCGATTTATTTTTCCTAAAAAGTCATTGAAAATTATTTAATACGTTTCAAAAAACTTTTATTAACGTAAATATTTCTTATTTATTACCACGTTGAAGTATTTGTTAATTTTTACCCCACTTAAACTTTTTCTGTATTTGCGGTTGCTTTCATCAATCACATATGTATAAGAATTAGAGCAAACATTTAATTCAAAAAGATCTTTGAAATACAATTTTACGAACCGTGTCTCCTAAGAATTTGAAACATTTCTCATTTTAGTTTAAAACAAATTGAAGCAAATTATAAAAAACATTGAATATTTTAGTCCAAAAGTGAACTATTCATTATCGAGAATAACAAAATAAATCGATTTGCATAAAATTTTTAACTTAGAACGAGTTTACACCCGAAAACTTTTGTTGCTCCTTTTCGGAATATTCTCGCTTTTGATATCATATTATCAAATTTTTGTACGCTTCATTTAAAATGTGCACAAAAATATTTTTCTTAAGATAATTTAAAAAATCTTTATTAAATCTTTATTCTTAATTTTCGAAAACACTTCTATTATAATAAACATATTTGTACCGAAATTTTTATATTCTATTTAAAAAGTTTATAATTAAATTAAATTTTCCTCGACGTGCCCTCGCCTACAGTTTGGGCGATAAAAGGCGTAGTGTGTCAATGCGCGCTTCATCCTTTCAAAATACCGATAAGTCGTTGTATTCATATATTGTGTATCGCCCACCCCTACATTTACTCATTTTGAAATTGTCAGACGGATTGGATGGATTGGAAGATTGAAAGAAAAATTCACTGCGATATAATTGGAGAAATTTCAAGGATTTTGGTGAGTATAGTGTGTGAAAAATTTAATAATAAATTAATTAGTGATTAAATAAAATGAGTTGCTCAAAGAGGCATTTGAAACGCCTTTTTAAAGCTAAAACAGAGCAATTAGCCGTTAAAAATGAGGCATCAGTACGAGTTCGGGGAAACGATGCCGCTACCGAGAATATTGCGCATTGTAATTCTTTTCATAGTACTGATGCCACTAGGGAAAAGCTTCCATTAAAGAATTCTTTTCGGGAAAAAATTAAAGCTTGGCAGATTAAAAATAGGATCGGTCACAAAAGCTTACGTGAGCTTTTAATTATTTTAAAAGAGGAAAATTTAGACGTACCGTTAAGTCCCTCAGTTCTATTGGACTTAAAAAATGAAGAAGTGGTTATCGAACATGTTCCCCCGGGAGAGTATGTTCATGTATGTATGTAGTGTGTTAGAATTTAATGAAATATAAATAATAAAAGCAAGCAAAAGCCAAGTGATATTGATAAGTTTTTGAGCTATTTTGTCAATGAGTTTCAAATTCTAAGGGTAAATGGGTTAGAACTAGGCGGTAAAATATATGAATTAAAAATTAGATCTTTAATTTGTGATGCACCAGCTAGAGCATTTGCCTGTGGTATTCCGCATCACACATCAGCTTATGGGTGCTGAAAGTGCACAGCAGAAGCAAAAAAAATTAGAAATACCCTTGTGTATCCCACGAAAGTTGGAAAATTTGTAAGTGATGAAGATTTCGATCTCCGAAGACACATTGATCATCACCAAACAGAATTTCGCACAGTTAAAACACCATTTGAAAAAGTAAATTTAAAAATGATAACACAGGTACCTTAGATCCAATGCATTTAATCGATCTTGGAGTTATGAAAAAGTTTTTAGTTAGAATTTTAAAAAATAAATTAAGTTATGAAAAGCGACTATGTGTAGCAAACTAAAAACAAATATCCGATCATTTGGAATCGCTTAAAATTCACATTCCAAAGGAATTCGTATTTTAGTTCTAAAAGATAAAGTGCATGAAGATGTATACTATGAGTTTTTATTATTACATTGCGCTTGTAGATTGCTCTCCTGTTCAAAAAATGTTCATTCAAACTTAAAAAACGCGGAAGACGCCTTGAAATTTTTCCTTGAAAATTTTCCAAAAATATTTGGAGATGATAGTGTTTCATACAACGTTCACAGTCTATTGCACCTAGCTGATAGTGTAAAAACGTTAGGAACTATTCAGAATTTTTCTGCGTATGACTTTGAAAATTATTTACAAAATTAAAAAAAAAACGTTAGAAAACCGACTAAAATTTTAAAGCAACTAACTAATATAAATATATATACAAGTTAATGCAACCCAAACCCACTAAAATAAACCCCTATCCCACTCATCTCTAGTAGACACATATGTGATGTAAGTCGACACCACATTCATCCATAGGATCAAGCCAACCGCCTATCATAACAAATAGAATTAACGTAAACAAAGAATATTAAAATCAACAATAGCCAATTTGCAAAGTCATCATAAAATCTATTGGAATACAATTACAAGAAGAACTTGATCACGCAACAAGAAATGCCACAGCCATTCTTTTTGCATGATCAGCATTATAATACTATAAGAACTAAAATTAAGAGATAAATAGGGCAGTTATGAGTTATAAGTTATAAGCGAGAGTTATAAGTTACTTTAAAAAAAAAAACAATAAAGAAAATAAAAAATTAATTGGCGCCCGAGCAGGGACCCGCACAAAAATATCCTTCATCAAGTGTGGTTCGACTCCACTAAAAGGACACGGATGTCCATATAGAAAGTGTGGGTCCATAAATAAAAAATAATATAAACCTCCAAGTTTCCATAAGGTTACCCGAATCAACAAAGGTAACGGAAACAAACTTATAAATCGAATATCCCATAAAAGGGAGAAAAAAGTGTAAAAAAAAATTAATCAAGTATCCCAGAAAAGGAAAGGGAGAAAAGAAAAATAAAACAAATTAAAACTTTTATAAACTAAAATAAACTAACAATAATACCCATACTTAATTGTTAGAATACGACAGACGATTGACACAAATCCTTTGAGAAAAATTTGAGTGAATGTATCATAGCGATATTACTGAAAATGGATAAAATTATAGAAAAATTTAGCAAAATGAGTGTAGCAAGCAATACCACAGGAATGCTCACAGCAGAAATTATTTCAGAATTAATAAAAAGGAATACAATTTCGTTACAGAATGAGATAGAACTTTTGAAAAATCAAATAACTCAATTAACGACGAGAAATAATATAACAGAATACACAGTACAGACTATTGACGCAATTGTTAGATGCGACGAATCATTAGAGGTAATAAAATCCTTACCGGAGTTTGCAGGAAGACCTGAAGCATACGTTAGTTGGCGAGAAGCCGTGTCTTTGTATAACCGTGGTAGCAAAAGATACTTTGCCGCACTAACGATATTAAGAAACAAAGTAATACAATACGCAAATGACGTTCTTACAAATCACGGAACGGTCCTCAATTTTGACGCGATCATAAGTCGCTTGGATTTCGCCTATGCCGAGAAGCGACCAATCCATATCCTTGAACAAGAGATAAGCATTCTTCGACAAGGAAACTTGTCCATTATTGATTATTATAACGAAGTCAATAAAAAATTGACTTTGATAATTAATAAGACGATAATGTCACATGGTTCAAATAAGGGACTAGTAGATCAACTTAATGACCAACACAGGAAAAATGCCTTGAGAATATTAATTTCAGGACTTAACGGTTCCCTATCAAACATTTTGTTCTCGTTAGCCCCATCTGATTTACCAAATGCTTTAGCGAAAGCTCTAGAATTAAATTCAAACAATATGAGAGCAAATTTTGCTTTCCAATTCAGTAGGAGTCAGGCTCAGCCGAACCTAGTAAAATTGCAAGTTCATAATCCTCGAACATCTCCTATAAACTTCACAAATAACCAGTTCCAGAACAATTTAAGATTCCCTCAAGTAAACAAAAATAACCAACAATATGCACAAAGATATAACCAAGGATTCCAGAACAAAAATAACCAACAATACGTACAAAGATTTAATCAAGGATACCAAAGAAACCAACCTGAACCAATGGACGTGGATTCCAGTATCCACAAACAAACTCAACACGAACAAACATACGCCAAACGGAATTTTGAAGAACATAAAAGAACACCACAACCTCCATCTAAAATTCAACGTATAAATAATATTCAAGAACAAGCTTTTTTAGGCTGAAGACAGGACTCCCATACATTTATAGGTACTGCGGAGTAACAGGAAGAAAACTAAAAGTCCTAATTGACACAGGAGCCACTTGTTGCTATTGCAAACCAAACACTTTTTTATATAGAGATAAATTGGATATAATTAAAAGAGTAAAAACAATTAACGGATTCACCACTATTGAAGATTATAGTGATGTAAATATCTTTAATACGATACAGAGATTTTACGTAATAGAAAATTTAGAAGCAGATATGCTAATAGGGCTTAATATTTTGAAAAAAGCAGGAGTTGTAATAGATTTAAAGAATGAAATATTAAAATGTAATAACAAAACGGAAAAAAATTTATATTGAAAATAATAATGGACATTTTAATACTATCTTGGGAAGCTCAAATGCTCCTATGGCGCCCGCTGATGAATTATGCCAGCAATTTTGTAATTTAAGTACTACTGTGGGACAAAAAGATCCTAGAAAGCCAGCGAAGAATAATACCGCTTATAATAATTTAAAAAATGGAAATCTTGAATATTTGAAAACAGAAATAAAGAATGAAATCGAAAAAATTCATTCAAATATAAATACAAATTTACCCTTTAGAACGGACGTTAAAGCTGAAATACGCACAATTGTTGAAACTCCCATATGGAGTAAAGAAAGGAATAAATGAAAATGGTACACCAAAACTTAGGCTAGTTATAGAATATAAGAAAATTAATGAAAATACAGTTCCCGATAAATACCCTATCCCAGACACAAATGTTATATTAGCAAACTTAGGAACAGCAAAATACTTCTCTACTCTAGATTTAGAGTCAGGTTTCCATCAAATTACAATGCAGGAAAAGGATATAGAAAAAACAGCTTTTAGTGTCAACAATGGCAAATATGAATATTTAAGACTACCTTTCGGATTAAGGAATGCCCCTAGCATATTTCAAAGAGCGATGGATAATATATTACGCAATTATGTAGGAAAGTTTTGTCATGTATATATCGATGACATAATAATCTATTCAAATAATATACAGGGTTACCCACTCGAAGTGTTACCAAATTCAAACTGCTATAACTACCACACTATTAATGACAGCGCGCTTAAATTTACACCAATAACAAATCATTCCATTGTTTACAAGCGTATGGGCTGCCGTGACCGCTGATGGGCGCTCTCCAGTCGTTTTCATCGAGCCTGGTGTCAAAGTAAATGCGACTTATTATCGTGAAAATATTTTGGAAGGTGCTTTAGAGCCGTGGGCACGTAAACACTTCGGCCGGAAAGAATGGACGTTCCAACAAGACTCGGCGCCGTCACATAAAGCGAGAATTAACCAAGAGTGGTTAAAAAATCATGTTCCACGCTTCATTTCGTCGACACAATGGCTTTCGAATTCACCAGACGCAAATCCGATGGACTTTTCCATCTGGTCCATTTTAGAGAGCAAGGTGCGGACTAAAAAATACAGCAGTATGGATGCGCTCAAGAAAGCGATTGTACGTGAATGGGCCAAAATACCACAAGCTCACATTCGTGCAGCATGCAACTCTTTTTTGACCGTTTGAGGGCCATAGTCAAGGCAAAAGGTGGCCATATCGAGCTAAAGTGAATGGATTCTAAATTTTTGATTATTTTCATACATTTTTGTCATTGGAATCAATAAAAATATTATCAAACTAAAAAATTATAGTCGTTTGAATAGGTAACACTTCGAGTGGGTAACCCTGTATATTAAATACCCTGTAATTAAAGATATTGTATACTATATGAAGCAAAATCTATAAGTCAAAGCGATGAAAAATTAGTAATAGAAAATGAAATAATTAAATGTTAAAACACATACTCTAACATTAAAACATATAAAATAGAATTAAGTGCTAGTTACTGTGAAATGGATTTTAAAGAAACTTGCTTTTCTAAAATTTTAAATAATCAAGAAGGAGAATGTCTGAAAATTAAAGTAAAAAACAAACAATTAATAATCTTAATATCAGGAAAGCACACAGTTGATAACACCTCGATGGTACATATTTAGTAACCTTCAATAACACCATAGTAATTGACAACAAAATTTATGAAAATCCATGTAGCATAATTTGGAACTATATTAAATCAAATCAGCCTAGTCGGTTTGATGTCCTCGAATATCTTGAATCAGAAAATATAGATTTAAAATTAAAAAATACAAACCTTTTAAATATGGCCCAAGAAGAAATTAAATCTCACCCAACTCTTTGAGCACTCTTATTTTTGGCAATAATTATTGCTTTGATTTATGTAATTATCAAAATCCGCCGAAAAATTAAAAAATATAAAAAAAGGAAAATTGAAGAAGCTAATGCCAATATGCTTGAATCTATCACAAAATTGATGAATTAACATCCTAAGCCGAAACGAGGACGTTTCTTTTTTTAACAAGGGGGGTAGTTAATGCAATCCAAACCCACTAAAATAAACCCCTATCCCATTCATCTCTAGTAGACACATATGTGATGTAAGTCGACACCACATTCATCCACAGGATCAAGCCAACTGCCTATCATAACAAATATAATTAACGTAAACAAAGAATATTAAAATCAACAATAGCCAATTTGCAAAGTCATCATAAAATCTATTGGAATACAATTACAAGAAGAACTTGATCACACAACAAGAAATGCCACAGCCATCCTTTTTGCATGATCAGCATTATAATACTATAAGAACTAAAATTAAGAGATAAATAGGGCAGTTATGAGTTATAAGTTATAAGCGAGAGTTATAAGTTATAAGTTATAGTTATAAATTACTTTTAAAAAAACCAATAAAGAAAATAAAAAATTAATTTACATATACATAATTGTAATCAAATGGAATATCATTAACATACCCACATTCTTATATTTTTCCGGAATTAATTGAAATACAAAACAAAGTGATCATTAATGTTTTGGCGGAACATACCGTTTTGTTACAAAATCTAACTCAAAAGGAGAAGGGAACTGTTGGAGCTATTTCCAAATTTCTTATCAAAACACATGATGATATCGTGAAATTAGAGGCGGAAATAAATGATGATAATAGAGATTGCTATGTAAGAGTCCTATAATTTATATATAAAAGTAACTGTTTATGTTAAGAGCCTAATCCAATTTCATTTTAAACATATTAGATTTCAGCAGTGCAATACTTGTTGCAAGGAGAGGTTGTAAAAAATTTCGAAAAAGTTTTGGCGCGTAAATTTTGCCTTGAATACAACATTAATGGAATTGGCAACAAAAAGAGCTTCTAGGATTATTCTATGGTGTGTACCATACTTAAAAGTATGGACAATTGAATTATTCATTAACGACAAAACAATATATATACATACATATGTATATATAATTTTTTATTTATTACAGAAGCAATTGGAAAAACAGCAGTAAATGCGGAAGCGGAAATGAGGAGGGCTTTTCAGGTCGTAAAAAAGAGGCATTTCCGGCAGGTTTCTTCGATCAAAAATCATACCTAATATAAAAACTGCTTTTTTTGCGTTACACATACGTACCTCTCCCAAAATAGAGTTAAGTTTTTAATAATAATTTAAGTGTAATATATGTAAATAAAATTTTTTTTATAAAAAATGAATTGCAGCATCCAAAGAAAATATTTTAAGTTTAATATACTTGTGTAAACTAAAAATTTTTTAACAAAAAAAATAATAATAAAAACAGCGTTTAAAATTTTTTATTGGAAATAGAGTAAGGTGGATTGCTTAGCTCAAAAATGTGGTCCATTTGGACCACAATAATAGTAAGTAGAGTATGCCATGGTCTAGTGTAATTAGAATATATGTTGGACTAGACGAAGTAGTTTCGTAGGTGGTCGAGAACGCAATGGTCTTGTGTAAGCATAATATATGTTGGACCAAAGGAGGTAGTTTGGTAGGTGGTCCTATGTTATGCAGCGTTGGACCAGATGTGGTCATGTCCAATGACATCGCAATGTTAATGTAACTATATTTTTTCCATATGTTTGGACCACGTCGGTAACTAGTGTTGGTTACTAAGTATCGTGGTCCTGTCCTAGTACATAATGTAGTCCTACTTTTTGCAGGGCATTATAACGTCGGTAGCTCTAGGAAAAGTAAATGTTATTAATCCCATTCTGCTTAACGGCATGGAAATAAATAATATATTAGCTGCTGAGCTCTCTCTCTTTCTGTTTCTAAACTTAAGATATTTCAGAATACACAATTTATTTATTTCATTATTAAATACCTAAAAATAGCTAGAGTTTGTAATAAAGTAAAGTTGCTGCCGTAATCCAGGGAGGAAAGATTATCTCCTTAGAAACAAATCTTATTGCCGAATGCAACAGAGAATCCATCTCACTTTATAATTGCAAGGAAGCCATAATAGCAAACTTCTGCCAACCCTTGAAAGAAAGTCCCTGTGTACGACAACTTTTGAACCAGCACTTCGCAGAATGCAAATCCAAATCCGCCGATCACGATCCCGCTCTTCAGGTGATCGATAACGGCGTAATTCTAATTAATGATCAACCAGCTGTAATACAAAATGAAAATTTGACAAGATTAGCTAGAGGAACCTTTTTAATAACATTCAAAAGCGAAATTACCATAAACTCCACCGTTTATAGCAATTGGAATGAGGTAATACTTTCGCATCCTGAAGCAGTACCCGCGCAGCACGTTAACTTTACAGAACATATCGAGTTTTTATCACTCCCACACCTACAAAGAGTTAATATAAAAAACCTCAGGCATATAGCGCACCTACGGAATCTTATTGAAACCCGCTCCATACAATCGGGAACCGCCTTGCTCCTAATCCTAATTGCCACAGCTATGAGCATAGCAATATTTCTACGAAAACGAACTGGTAGTACTGAAGAACATCATAAAGGAAACCGGGGACGCTTTCACTTCAAGAGGGGGAGTAGTTAGCACAGTAGTTAGCGCCGAATTCGCTGACGGCGCGTCTGCAACTTTACACGTTAATAAGAACTCAATACCGCATTAAGTATGCATTCGGCCATTATGCTGATCGAACACTTTTAGCCTTGCGCGTGACAAATACAAAATAAACGCAAGACAGCAAAGAATTGGGTAAACAGTTGCTAGTGTAACCAACTAAGAAGTCACGCGGCCAATAACGTGCAGCAACTAAAGTTAGGGCAAAGTAGTGTAGGTATTTAGACGCTAACGTCGCTCTTATGTAGTTAGTTATTTCAACTCTTCCGCTGAGACCGGCTGCCCTTGGGATTACCAAGGGTGTACAAATGAGCATCCTCCCCCAGGCATCCACACACACACCACACGATCACACCACATCAACTTCACAACATTGACACGCACCTTCATCATACCCACGTCACAAACCACCAAAGCTTACATTCCACCCTACACACCAACCAACCACATCACACTAGCTGATTCCACACACAAAAGAAAAGAAAAGGGGACCAAAAGGACAACTGCAACTCACTTCGTTTTCGACTTTAATCGCGACTTGCACGCGTGGGCAAACCTCTCGAACGAGCGTTTTTCTTTAATATCCAGTTTTTTCGGCAGTTAAATCTACAGTTTTCCGGCAATTAATATCCAGTTTCTCGGCAGTTAAATCGCCAGTTTTTTCGGCAATCAATATCAAGTTCTTCGGCAGTTAAATCTTCAGTTCTTCATCCAGTTTCTTCGGCAGTTAAATCTCCAGTTTTCCGGCAATTAATATCCAGTTTCTCGGCAGTTAAATCTACAGTTTTTTCGGCAATCAATATCAAGTTCTTCGGCAGTTAAATCTCCAGTTCTTCATCCAGTTTATTCGGCAATTAATCTCCAGTTTTTCGGCAGTGCATAGTGTTATAAGCATTTTTCTTACTTATTACTTATTACTTTTTACAACGTTAACATTCAAATTGTGAAGATCCTGATAAAATACATACAATATACCTATACACGCGTATACCCATTTTAAAACCAATTCGTCAATTCGCCAATTTCATTTTTTTACAAAACAAATTTGGTAGTGATCGTGAAGGTGAGTGAGAAAATATAAAAGCATTTGCAGTGCACAGTAAAAACGGTGAGTTAGTGAAAAATACAAAGGGAAATAAAATTTTCTAAAAACAAATTCTAAAGGAATTGTATTACTTGTACAAGTTAACACACCATAGTAGCCAACAACAAAAGAACAAGAGCAACAACACGCTTCCGGACAACATTTCAATTCCACCGAAATCGCTGACGATGCGTCTGGAGCTGAGCGTGCGAAAATTATTTTTCAAACTACAGAAGCCAGGTACTCCACTGCCAACGATATTGCTGACGACGAGCTCAACGAGTTGCGCGTGACAACAACAAACACCTATCGCTGCTACTGCGCTGGCAAGTCACGCGGCAGAGCGTGTGCAGTTTATTCAGACAGGTATTTAGGCGTAGTCGCCGCTGCAATAGTTTTAAAAAAGTTCAGTTGTATTTACTCGCTCAGCTTTTACGGCTGGGGCCACAACAAAATCCTTGTAAAGGATAATTTCGTGGCCGAGGTGCTCGGACGCACGCCAAGCCGAGGCGTAGCCATCGAGGGACTAAACTAACAACCATCGAGGGACTAAACTATTACTATTACTATAATATGAAAGAATCTATGTAAGTAGAGCTCGAGATATTGACATATTCGTTGAATTAAAGCATCAGCTTAAAAAATATTAATATAAAAATTAATTTAAGTAAAAATTGTTTTAATTTGAAAATAAAAAATTTTAAAGTGAATAAAGAATAAAAGGAATATCAAGGAACATGGACGAAAATATTCTTCGCGCCGTGCTGGGTGCCGCTGTGCGAACAGCAACGGAGCAGACGAGACGAGACTTCCAAACGACTATTGAAGAACTTACCCCTAGGTTACCACTAATCGAAAGACCGGTTCAGGTAGAGGAGTATAGGGAGATTGCAATTGACCCCACCGTTAGGTGCGATGAGTCGCTGGATGTTGTAAAGTCGTTGCCAGAGTTCAATGGTGACCATTCACGATACGTGTCGTGGCGCCAGGCGGCTCATACCGCGTATAAAATTTTTGAAAACGCACAGGGCAGCTCAAAACATTACCAGGCAGTGGCTATTATTAGGAACAAAGTAGTTGGATCTGCGGATGCGACACTATCGTCGTTTAATACAATTCTCAATTTCAAAGCCATAATAGCAAGGCTCGATTTTAACTACTCGGACAAAAAACCCGTCTACATATTGGAACAAGAAATGTCCACCCTCCGGCAGGGAAGACTATCTATTACAGCATTTTACGATGAGGTTGGAAAGAAAATAACGGCTATTATCAACAAAAATTTGATGACCTACGAAAACAAGAAGGACGTCTTGGAATCGCTTAATACCAAGTATCGTCAGGACTCATTAAGGGTGTTCATATCGGGTCTTAACCACCCGCTGTGCGATATTCTATTTTCGTCAAGGCCAGCTGACATGGCATCGGCCTTGGCACTCGCACAAGAACTGGAATCCAACCAGACGCGCTCATTATTTGCCCAGAGGTTTTCAGACACTAAATTCACAGCCAATGGCATGCAATCACGCAATTTCACCGGAATGCCGTTAATAAGCCCTCACTTCTTTAGGCAGTCAGGCGGGCAACCGCAACAGAGACCTATTTCCAGGCCCACCCCAATGGATGTGGATCCAAGCCTCTCTAAACTCAGATATCCAACGCAGAATATAGGTTCCAATTTTAAAGCAGCACCACAAGTGGTACAACCATCAACTTCCTCTCCTATCGCAAGGAATTTCCCTTCAGGATGAACAGCCTTCGGGAACCAATACCCGAGAAATATTATAACTTCTGATACTCAACAGGCACAGAAAAGACAACGCGATAGTGACCGTGCTAACCTAAATAAGATACAACGCTTGAACCATTTAGGACAAAGTACCGTGTCGGACGATATTAATGGGGATCCCAACTGTTATTACCAACCCGAATATTTTGATGACCGTGCATACAACGGGAACTCTTATACTGACTGTCCACCCCAAGAAGAAACTACAGACGAGATAAATTTTTTAGGGGTAGATCCCTGCTACCATACGTTAGCAGGACATTCGGAGGAAAGCAATTAAAATTATTGATAGATACAGGTACGTCCAAAAACTACATTAAAGAATTCTACTGGAAGGGTATCAAACATGTAGCATCACCCTTCTTTGTTACGTCAATTCATGGCAAGAAAGAAATCACAAAGAAATGCACCATAAATATTTTCAATACAAATACCTCATTTTTCATTTTACCGACCCTGCATACTTTCGACGGTATAATCGGCTATGACCTTCTACGAGAAATAGACGCCAGACTGGACATAAAAAATGGCATTATTAATTATAGGAGCTGTTCAGAAAAACTAATGTACTTCTATTGTAAGGATGTTAACAGCATCATTGCCAATGAAGACGACCAAAAGGAAATTCTTCATACAGAGCACAACAGAGCGCATCGCTCCCTTAAGGAAAACGTGCTGCAAGTCTTGAGAGATTACTATTTTCCGCATATGCGCAAGATGCTGAAGGAAATAATCGTAAACTGTAAAATTTGCCAGGAAGCAAAGTTCCAACGCCATCTATCAAACCCCGAAATAGGACGCACACCGATTCCTAGCAAACCTGGTGAGATACTCCATATAGACATTTTTTCGACGGACGGCAAACACTACTTGACCTGCATAGACAAATTTTCGAAATTTGCCTTAGTCCAATCAATTGCTTCTAGATCAATAGCTGATATAAAGGAACCTATAATTCGTGTCATAAATTTTTTCAAAAATACCAAAAGTTTTGTTTGCGACAATGAGAAATCTCTAAACTCAAATACTGTAAAATCCCTACTGAAAGATCATTTCAATATTTCGATTTTTACAACACCGCCTCACCATAGTACAACGAATGGACAGATAGAGCGGTTTCACGGCACACTTTCAGAAATTAGCAGATGCATTAATTTGGGCCAGGGTTTAAACGACACGAACGACCTTATACTGCTCGCCGCATATAAATACAATAGAACAATTCATTCAGTGACAAGACAACGGCCCATTGACATTATTCATTCTGACACACAGAAATTTCTAGATGAAGTCAAAGACAGCTTGATCAAAGCACAAAATTCTGACCTTAACTACCACAACCGAAAAAGGGTAACAAAAATTTTTAAGCCAGGTGAGAAGGTCTTTATAAAGGCCAACAGGAGACTTGGTAACAAACTTAGCAAATTATACACAGAAAAAGTAGTTCAAAAAGATCTGGGAACAACCGTTCTTATCGACGGAAAACAAATTCACAAAGGTAATCTGAGATAATTTTGTTTTATCATTAGGCTCCTGATTTTGATGGCGGCTGCGTTATCGCGGTCAGAAATTCTAAATTTCACTGAGTCCGTCTACATTCCTATTTCGGACGGGGAGGTTGCAATTTACCGCCAGTACAAACACATCATTCACCACCTGAATTTGACCATTTACGAGAACATAGCCGAAGAAACGCATAATCTTCTTAAGAATTTCCCGCAGTCTCACATCAAGAAAACCGTTCAACTGGACATAGACCGCATATTACGATTAATAGATTCATTAAGAATTCATCACCGACAATCCCGTAGCATAAACTTTCTTGGAACCGCTCTCAAATACGTAGCTGGAACTCCCGATTTCGATGACTTTAACCAACTTCAAACGCGGGCAGAATCCTTGATTGAAGCAAACGAGCAACAGATTTACATTAATAGCCAGCTCTAAGTTAAGATTAACCAGCTAACCGACACCGTAAACAAATTGGTTAGCTCGACCAAAAAGCATGAGATTGACACTGGACATTTTTTGACTTGATATCAGCAAGAAACAGAGCGTTCATAGACGAAATAGAATCAGCTCTTTATTCCGTCACTTTGGGTAAGATACAATTGATTAACCCAATATTGTCAAATAGTGATGAGGTTAAAAATTTACTAACTAACGAGCACTCTACAGGTATTACAATAAGCGATTTACTAACAGTCTCAAAATTAAAAATTTTGCAAAATTATAATAACATATATTTCGAAATTAAATACCCAATGGTAGAACAAAATTGTAAGAAAATTAGGATTAAACCAGTTGTAAAAAATGTTAAGTCAATTATGATAGAGACCAGTGTAGTATCTAAATGCAACAATACATATCAACAACCAGCGAATTGTAAAAATTCTTTATCAACAATATTTTGTCAAATGTCAAACATAAATAGCTCTTGCGTGTTGAATTTGTTAAGCCAGCGCCTAGCGTCCTGCCAGACTATTACAGCTGATCATATCGAAGCGATGGAAGAAATTGACGACGGTTTAATTATTATAAATGATAAATTGGTTGAAGTTCGCGAGGGAAACTCCCCGCCAGTAATTTTGAATGGGACATTCATGATAAAGTTCACAGAGAATGCTACCATCAATGGCACTACGTACACCAACTGGAGGAAGATTGTGCGCGCGCATCCCGAGGCCGCACCCGCACAATTTGTGAACCTGACAAATCATACCACACTCTTGTCACTTCCTTACCTGCACAACATTAACCAAAAAAATCTGCGACACATTGCATCGTTGAGGGGGCTTGTCGAAGCACAGTCGTCTCAGTGGCTTATAGCCTACACCTTAACAATAGTATTTTTTATTGTTTGCATATCAGCCTACATAATCTACAAAGTACGGAAGCGCAGTGCTAATATTGCAATATTGAACAGCGTTCTTAAGGGATCCGTGGACGTCCCCTCTTCTAGCGGGGGAGTAGTTAACACACCATAGTAGCCAACAACAAAAGAACAAAAGCAACAACACGCTTCGGGACAACATTTCAATTCCACCGAAATCGCTGACGATGCGTCTGGAGCTGAGCGTGCGAAAATTATTTTTCAAACTACAGAAGCCAGGTACTCCACTGCCAACGATATTGCTGACGACGAGCTCAACGAGGTGCGCGTGACAACAACAAACACCTATCGCTGCTACTGCGCTGGCAAGTCACGCGGCAGAGCGTGTGCAGTTTATTCAGACAGGTATTTAGGCGTAGTCGCCGCTGCAATAATTTTAAAAAAAGTTCAGTTGTATTTACTCGCTCAGCTTTTACGGCTGCCCTTGCTCCGAAGCAAGGGAAATAAAGAACATTATAAACTTATTAACAACCGGTCTTGTCATTTACATATGAGCAGCGCGCACATGTTATTATTGATAAGTGATAATATGATTTGAATTCGCGAAAGCGAACATAAACACATATGGTCATGATACATGTGAATATAAGTTTTGAATGATAAAATATACGATTTATTTACATTTATCACTATTATAATACATATATATAATTTTTTTAATATATTATGATAGTTTGTTATATATGTACATATGTAATGAAGTATACATATAAGTATGAATATATCAAATACAAGAAAATAATTAAAAAAATAGGCTTTATTTCCACATTAACTAAGAATATTGCTTTGAAAAAGTAATCTAATTCAAATGTATTCAATTGCACATGTGTTCATTAATATGCACAAAAAGAATTCATACGAATACAGATGTTTGCATATAAACGTATAAAAATATAAGCAAAGGAGCGAACATACGTCTGTAACAGCAATATATAGTTTTGAACATAATTTTTATTCCACGCTCAGCTCTGTTCAAGCGAGAATGTTAAAATTTCTCCTGCCGAGCTGGCAGTGGTGAAACTCTTCCATCTCGACCGAGTTAGCGAAAAATATTTTTACGTTCTTCGCGCCGTGAACCTTCTCTATTATAAACGTTGTGAGAACTAAATATCTATACAGAATTTAGCCCACACAACCCATAAAGGCTATTGTTCACAACACAACGGCAAAACCACGCCACTTCTAGAAACACAAGAAGATTGAGAAACCAGACATGCAGATGAAATGACAACAACAATCCATACGCAGCGGTAAAACCACGCCACGCAAGCAATGCAGCGGGATACCACGAAGACGGAGAAATCAGACAAGCAGATAAAACAACAACAAGCATGCATACGCAGCGGTAAAACCACGCCACTGCCAGCAACATACGCCGTCCCAGCAACACACGCCATCCCAACGCAACATGTTGCGAATGTTTTAGCTTGCTGGGGAGTTAGGTGACGGATGATCAGAGAGTCAGCACGGGACTGTGACATACGCACGTTTGGCATCAGAAAAAGCTTCGACTACTGTATGTCTCAAGTATTTTGAGTGTATCCTCTGGCTAATCTTGGTACCCTGACTTGTGAACGCCGTCTGTTAAGGGTAAGCTTGGTAGTGAGTTTATCCTCTGACCAACTCAACCTTTAACATCGCGGTCGCTAACGCAGTCTTCCGTGATCCGGGATCTCTACGCGGCAAAAGTGGTTAAAAGGACCTCTCCAGCGTAGCAGAGGAGCGTAAGCGTGTATACCAGTAGAGCGTTATTGAAGCCTACACGAGCGTCGGCAGCAGTAGCCGAACGTAGTCGTCGTAGCACGCGAGTGTCAACGTGTACATCAGGACAGCGTCATTCAAGCCTACACGAGCGCCGGCAGAAGTAGCCGAGCATAGTCGTCGTAGCACGCGAACGTCAACGTATATGCCCGGACATCGTCATCGAAGTTTACAGGAGCGCTGGCAGAAATAGCCGGGCGCAGTCGTCGTAACAGAGGAGTGTCAACGTGTACGCCAGGACACCCTTATTGAAGGCTACACGAGCGCCGGCAGAAATAGTCGAGCGTGGTCGTCGTAGCATGGGAGCGTCAACGTACGCCAAAGGATAGTGTCAGCGAAGCCAACGCGAGCGCCGGCAGAAGTAGCCGAGTGTGATCGTCGTGGTACAGAGCAGCAAGTCGTCTAGCACCCAGGAGCACAACAGAGCGGGAAACGGTATTGCCCTAACGGGCCACACAGAACCGTTACCCTGACAGCGTCGTCCTCGGGCGACGACAGTACAACGCAGGAGACAATTTTGTAACATAGATTAATATATGTATATTATATATATATTAATATAAGTTGAATGAAATAAAGTACGATTCGCAGAAGAGCCCCAATATTTACAAATTTATTGTAACGAACCCTGGACACGGCGAGTATACCTCAGCAATTTATACTTGTAAGAAGCAGGGGCAGAAAAAGCTTCGTTACAACGTTCTCTGTAGAAGCGTTACGATCACGTACATATGTCATAATTCGAAATACAGCTATTTACGTGACGAGTGATACGTTCACGGATGTAAGGATTGGATCCCCTACGCAGGTGGCAACAGAAGTTCGTAAAGAAATTGAGAAATTTGTATATTCACGCAAAAACATTACGCAGGACCTTGCATCGTGCTGGCTACAGTTCACGAATAGCGCGAAGAAAACCTCTCGTCAGAGTTAACACCAAGCCATACACGTATGACTCACATTACCTACAACTACACACATATACAGCATAGCAACAGCGGACCACGTGAACAAAGCTTGAACACAAGGCATAACATCATTCCTCGATATCACACCACCCGTAACAACCAATCAAAGGCCAACACGAGTTACTCACGCATCTATAAAAGAACGACGCGCAAGATACTCTTTTCCTCAGTTTGAATATAGATTTAGACATAAAGCATTGTTCACTTAAAATCTATACGCACACTAGGGACCGCTGCTCCGTTATTTTACAAATTCTCTGAGTAAAATCAGTTGATCTGAGTACATAGTTAAAACACAGTTATGTATAGGACTTTTCAATGCCCTTGCTTATCAGTTGGCTTTTAAATGTGAAATGGAGTACGCTAATCGAAAATTAATAGTGAACGGATTTATAGCAAATCCGACACGGTCAGGTTCAAAAATTGGAAAAAAATTAAAATTGTCCAAAACAACAGTTTGTAGTGTAAATAAACGGTACAGAAATTCTTTGAGCATAGAAAGTAGTAAGGAAGACACTAACCTCAATTAAAAAAAATCCCGGGCTATCTGACAGTGATCGCGCCAAAAAATTCGGGACAAGTATAAGTACCGCCAGGCGAATACGTTTAAATGCTGGGCTAAATACATACCGTGCAATTAAGTACCCAAACAGATCTGACAAACAGAATATTTTGGCAAAAAGACGCGTCCGACTTCTGTACAATCAGATTTTGACGAAGTTCAAAGGCTGTCTTGTAATGGATGACGAAACTTATGTCAAACTCGATTGCAATCAACTTCCTGGACAAAAGTTTTATGTTGCAAACAAGCGTGGGAATGTGGAAGCAAAATATAAATATAAAAAAATTGATAAATACGGTCAAAAAGTTATGATTTGGCAAGCAATATGCTCCTGTGGCCTTAAAAGTCGTACTTTCGTAACGTCGACCACAATGACATCGGATATTTATATAATATATATATCTTGTATTAAAATATTTATATCTTGTATTAAAATTAAAAAGCTTAATAAATTCTCTTCTTTAACGTATTAAAATTTTTAGTTTCCGTTGTTTATCTTTTTAGTTATAATAATCAGCCCTATTCTGCATTTCTACTCGAATCGAAATTTTCTCCGATTGGCAACTTTGGTTTTCTGCGTTTCGATTCAACTTCGAAAATTCCAATTCTATGTATTCTGGATTGCGATCGTAATTACGTTTTTGTACGTTGAAGTTTTGTTGGCGGAAATCCGTTATATATTCATTTTCGTGCACTTGGATAAAATAATTTCCTCAAATATGTAAGTAAAACTTTAAGATTATAGTTGTAAAAGACATAATGGTGGTGTCCTTGGTTGTTTGTGCTTAAATGATATATTTTGATATGTTTGCAGTTCAAAAGTAACAACGGCAGAGCAATACGAAAAATTGTGTGATATGATGGCCACGAAAAGAGATATTGCGCAGGGCTTCCAAAAGCGACCGAAGGAAGAAGTACAGGAGTTTTGGGAAGAGGTTGCAAGGAATTTAAATGCACTTGGCCCACCAACAAAAGATTCGAATATATGGAGAAAGGTAAGGTATTACCTACAATTATTTTAAAAAATTAAGTTAAATCTAACGTTTTCGTGCAGGTCTGAATTGACTGGAAATGCTACATGAAGCGAAAATTATCGCATAACAAAAAAGAAAGGATGAGCACCGGTGGAGGTCCTTGCCGTTAACAACACATAAGCCCACTTGATGAAAAGGTGATAGCTTTGACGGGTTTGGAAACGGATGATATCCCTTCAACCAGTAGAGCTAGCAGCCAAAATAGAGAGGCGAGAGCAGACAAGCAGAGCACTTCTTCATTACTTAAGCAACAGATACAAATCAAAAAGAATTTTATGCAGAGACGAAAAAATTCAATGAAGCTGCCTTTGGTAAAATGGAAGAAGTTATTTCATATTTACGGCACATGAATCGTTCTCTAGAAACTTTGGCGGAGACTGCAGTGAAGCAACCTGAAGAACAGAAGCGACACAATAGAATTAAGGAAGAGCTGGTGAAGGAAAAAGTAGAAATAAAAATGCAAATGCTAAGATTAGATCCAAATTATAAGCCGGATTCAAAGTAGTCATTTTTTAATTGTTAGCCTTTTATTTATTTTACTATTATTCATTTATATAACGAGCTGTGAAATGAAATAAAAGCATTTACTTTTTTAATATAGGAGCTGTAAAATGCACTGAATGCAATTGTTTTTATTTAATAGAGTAATGTAGGGCATATTTTGAATAATGCATTGCTCTCCTCCTCAAGTAATATCGCTGCCACTACTGATTCCATGTTAGTGTTTAAAAAAAAACGCGATATAATTTCTTTATTTTAATAAACCAACAATAATTTGTGTATTTTTGCTTTGTTATGTTTCATTTTCACACGTTTCAAGGGAAACAGCTGACTTCGAAAGAGCTACAGCTCTTCCTCTTCTTCTTTCAATCCAATCGTAACTCAGAAAACCTATTTTCGATTCAGACGGAGCGTAGAGCGGGAACGTAATCGAAATGCAGAATAGGGCTGAATATTTTTGCGTACAGATTTTAAGTCAACAATGCTTTAGTCAGTTATGATATTTTGTGTATACAAATATTAAATATTTAAATAAAGGAACCTTCGAGGAATCGAAGGAAAATATATTTATTTAAAGAATAATTAAAGACTTTTCATAATTGGCGCCCGAGCAGGAACCGGTCAATAAAAGGATTCGGTAAAAAATCCTTCGCGACTAAGAAATAACAGTGAATTCAGAAATAAAATTCGAGTTTATTTCAAAACGGTTAACAAATTAAAAAAAAAAACAAAACAAAAAAAAATTAAATGGCACAACAAGCAGCAGAGATCCAAGCATTCCAAGCGATAGCACTTGTTTGCAGAGAAAATTCGCCGAAAGCCAATTTGGTACAACACCAGTAATCGAGGCACAGGACGAAGTCTGTACGTACACAGATCCTAAGGAAGTCGACTTAGGACTCTTTAAGTCAGCCCTAACGAACTTTAGCGGAGATTATCACGAATACAGGAACTGGAGAAAGCTAGCAGTGACATTAATGAACAATGTGAAGATATTCCGCGGCAGAATATCTATACAGAAGCCCTAATCTTGCTTAGAGGAAAGGTTACGGGACGAGCTGCACAAGTCCTCAAAGGAAGTCCAGATGAAAGCAGTAAGAACCTTTAACGCAGGACTAAGGAGCTCAGCCACAAAAAATGCGCTGTACTCCAGAAGCTGTACAAACCTGATGGAAGCCTACGGCATAGCCAGAACTATGCAATACTATTCACAATACCATCAACTAGAATACATACCCAGGGTACAACAACGTAATCAATAGCAATGGCAAAACCCATAAAACCAACAAAGATTCCAGCCCAACTATATGCAACCTCAACAAGTAATGCAATCAGTAGAACCTATGGAGATAGACCCTTCATCTACAAGATTCAGAAGACAACCGTATAATCCTGCACCGCAACATATACAACAGGAACCAAGGCAGACACCAAACCCATTCAGAACAGCAATGCAGAGACGAAACCTCTAATGCACACCAAAGGAAAACATTACGCGTGAACCAGATAAACGACGCACAGGAAGATGATGCAGAATCACTCTACAACGATGCGCCTAGCGTAAGTTATGAAAATAGTAGTCGTAAGGTACAAAATCATTTTTTATAAGTTACCACGGTCTTCCAACGCTTAGACGTACTGCACCAGATGGAAGATTCGTGCATATTTTAATAGATTCAGGGGCGACCAGTAGTTACGTGAATAAAGGTTATCCCTTTGCGGAAAGAATTAAATTAACAAAACCCATTAGATTCAATACATTGCATGGAACGTCAACAGTTACTCACAAGAGGGAAATCAATCTTGTAGGGTTTGACATAGATTTTTACGAAACAGAAGACTTAAAAGAATTCGACATAATATTAGGAGAAGATGCTTTACGAAAAATGAATGAAACTATACTTATTTGAGTATTCAATAACTTTTGAATAAACAGGAGAATAAAAAAGGAACAAATAAACTATACGATAGGAGACAAAACTTATGAAAAAGAAATTAAGGAGTTAATGGAAAATAAAAATTGTTGGCAATCCATGCATGTGAAGCTATGTTATACCAATGTTGTTAAACATTGGATGATGCAATAATCAGTTTGAATTTCATAAGCAAAATACAATATTCATGCATGTTACAAAACTCCGTTAGGATGTTAAGTTTACATATTCTGTTAAATGCTAAGTTTGAATTTCTTGTATTTTATTCGCCGGTGTGACAAGACCTGAAGGAAAGAAGAAAATTAAAAGGAAGATTAAAATTAAAACTAAAGTGGTATTCTTTATTGTGGTGGTGCGGGATTATAAAACATATATATTGTGTTATTGTTTTCTGTGCGCCATTACTGAAGTAAGAGTGTAGAAGATTGAGGCAGGTTATACTGCTTACTGTTGCTGGAAAGGATTGGATGTTGCTGCTGTTGCTGGACGAGATTGGTGGTTGCTGCTGTTAATGCGACAAGTGTGCAGATTAAGTATCGGTATATTTAAAAGGTTATGGGCCCAGTCCATGCCTAGTGACTACATATTTGTATAATTAAAATTTGTACAATGGAAAAGGGTAAGCGTAATATAAAACCATTCGATGGAGAAAAGTACTGCATATGGAAGTTTCGTGTGAGAGCCCTTCTAAGTGAGAATGACGCGCTTAAAGTTGTTGATGAGACTGTACAAAAAAACAGAGGAATGGGTGAAACTAGAACGATGTGCAAAAAGTTTAATAATTGAATATTTGAGTGATTCCTTTCTCGGCTTTGCTAAAAGTGAGTGTAGTGCAAAGGAAATTTTCGAAAACTTAGATGAAATATATGAAAGAAAAAGCTTAGCTTCACAACTATCTGTACGCTCATTTCAATACAATTCATTCCACTGTTGACTCATTTCAATATATTTGATGGCTTAATAACCGAGTTGCTAGCATCCGGAGCGCAGGTAGAAGAAATGGATAAAATATCACATTTGCTATTAACTCTACCTTCCACATATGATGGGATTATCACTGCAATCGAAACATTATCAGAAAGCAATTTAACTTTAGCATTCGTAAAGAATAGATTATTAGATCATGAGATCAAATTGAAACAAGCATGTAAGGACACCAGTCTAAAAGTTTTGCAGGTTGTAAGGAAGGAAAATAAACCCTCATTTTTCAAAAATAAAAACCAAAATTTTCGAAAGAATAAATTCAAATTAATAAATAAGTTCAGTAATAATAAACTAAAATGTTTTCATTGTGGCAAAGTAGGCCATATTAAGAAAAACTGTTTTATATGTATATGTTCAAATATCATTGAGCATGCTTATTTATATGCAAAGCCGAAACTATACTAAATATAAATATCTATTTATATATTAATACATACATACATACATAATGCATTTACATGAGTTAACGCCAAATATGTTAACAGTGCCAAAGGCACCTCACTTCCGCCCCCAAACTTTCGCTGACGCAGCACACGCGCCGACGTTTGCTTGCAACACCCAAACTTCACTTCCGCTCCCAAGCTTTTGCTAGCGCAGCACACGCGCCAACGTTCTGGCAGCGATCAGAAGGGAGTTCTAGGAATCCGATCACCAGGCAAGACAGGTGACCGGATCAGTTAAGGCTAGTTTAAGCTTACATTTAAGTTTGATAATTGTAATTATCAGTCCGTTTTTAGACTCGAATAAAGACGGCCAGAGCTCGTGCTCTGACCAAAATAAAAATACATTTTTTTTATTATTTCCCGCGTAGGGGAAACTAACTGGCGCCCGAGCAGGGACCGCTCGCGAAAAAGGTTTACGCGGCCGGTCCTCTAAGAAAGGACAATTAAAAATATAAAGTGCAAGTGCAATCTGGTGAAAAGTTGAAGTTACAAATTTCAGCATTTGCAATAGCTGAAAAATAAATGAAATTTTTTTACAAGGTTGAACTAACTCAAGCTAAATAAATAATATTTAGACAGAATTAAGCAGTTATTCAATCGCAATTATCGAAGCGCAGTGCAACAAAAATTTAAACAAATTATTGAAGAAAACAGTACGCACACAATAAAGTGTATTTTTGCATATATTGAGCGCGAACGCAGAACAAACAGAAAGCTATAAGCGAAAATTTAAAAGTGCATAAAAGTAATTCACAAACTAACGGCAGTTGGAAAATTATAAAAGTGAAACAAAAATACAGCGTTTTACATAAACATAAATGACTTATGAGTGCATCGCTGAACGCTAAGAAATTTATAAGAAAGACAGTGAATGAAAAATCTTTTAATTCCGACTTAATTAATTTCATGATCGAAAATGAATTCGGCATAGAAATCTTCCGAACACCCTCATATACAAGCTGCTCAAATGGACAAGTCGAGCGCTTCCATTCAACTTTCCAAGAGATAATGCGTTGCCTTCAAAAGGAAAAAAATACAAACTCATTCCGTGAACTGCGCGAAAAATCCGTTAAAGAATATAATTTTACCATCCATTCATCAATAAATAGGAAACCAATAGAAGCCTTTTTTGGTAGAAGGATCAATAGCGATCCAAACTTAATCAATAAAGAAAGACAGGAAATTGCAGGACGACTGTTAAAAAAACAGAACGAAGACTTAAGCTACCACAATAGGAAAAGATCACATCCCAAGGAATACCGCGGAGGAGACGTTGTATACATTAAGGTCGACAGACGAATCGGGAATAAGCTATCCCCTAGATACAGAAAAGAAATTGTAGGCGAAAATTATAATACTAGGGGAAGGTGGGGAATCCCGGGCCAGCGCGATATTTTTTTCCCTAGTATAGGTTGACAGCTGCAACCAACTGTCATCGGCTCGTCTCATACTAAGCTCAGTTTCTATATAGCACTCGAGCTGTGAACACGTGTTATAACCTCTCTGCGACAACAAAAAGAAATTCGACACTCCGAAAGTTTTTTTTCAACTCTGTGTACAGTTGATTTTTTTCACATTTTCCAATAAATCCATCCAGGTAAATATGTTTATAATATTAGTTGAGCCTTTAGCCTTCGACACACAAAAGAAATTTTGCACGAATTTACATTGTGTTCTTTATCCACCGCCATTTTGCAAATATGAGCGTTTGGGGAATCTCGGGGAATGTCGGGCCACATAGTTTTTTACATTTGACATGCTAACTTCATATATTTGACGTGTATAAGTGATTTTTCGTGCAGAATTTCAACAACACAATAGTTTTTCAACATTTCCTGATAGTTTCGTGCTCCGAAAAATTTTTTTCGACGACAACATTTTGGAGGCGATCAAGTCGGTGAAAATACATCACAACAGCGTTCGACAATCTGCGACGGCACACAAAATTCCGAGGACCAACCTGATGCGTTATATTGCAGCATTTGATGGTGCGAGCATCGACGTTACTACTGCCAATGTCGATGTAATGAAGAATTTGCTGGCTGAAAGCACGACGATGGGCACAAAAACAGTGAGTTCTGCTGGTTTCTTTCTTTTTCTTTCATCGAATAATAAATCAGTTAAGGCAAGTTTAAGCTTACATTTAAGTTTGATAATTGTAATTATTTCAGTCCGTTTTTAGACTCGAATAAAGACGGCCAGAGCTCGTGCTCTGACCAAAATAAAAATACATTTTTTTTATTATTTCCCGCGTAGGGGAAATTAACTTATATTAATACATACATACATACATAATGCATTTACATGCAATGCAGCAAAATAAAAGAAAAAATATGTAATAAGAATACAATACAGAAAAACAACCCTTATGGTGGTTATTGTATCCGTATTCTTCATCAAAAATCTCAAGTGCCTTAGACACAAACACACATGTATTAAAATGAGTTAACGCCAAATACGTTAACAGTGCCAAAAGCACCTCACTTCCGCTCCCAAGCTTTTGCTAACGCAGCACACGCGCCGACGTTTGCTTGCAACACCCAGACTTCACTTCCGCTCCCAAGCTTTTGCTAACGCAGCACACGCGCCAACGTTCTGGCAGCGATCAGAAGGGAGTTCTAGGAATCCGATCACCAGGCAAGACAGGTGACCGGATCAGTTAAGGCTAGTTTAAGCTTACATTTTAAGTTTCATAATTGTAATCATTTCAGTCCCGTTTTAGACTTTAATAAAGACGGCCAGAGCTCGTGCTCTGACCAACATAAAAAAAATACATTTTTTTTATTATTTCCCGCGTAGGGGAAATTAACTGGCGCCCGAGCAAAAAGCTATAAATAATAGAGGAATAAAGGCCCCGGGAAGCAATAATTGCTGGCCAACTCTATTCGCGAGTGTTATCTGTTAATTAAGATAAAAACGCGGAGACATTATTAATAAAATTTAAAGCAAAACTAAAAACCACACGTGTAACAAATACCAAACAACTGAAGAAAGGCGTGCACAAGTGAAAGAACGAACAAAGCAATAATACAAACCTAATGATGTGTGAAAACTAAAAAATAGCGAAAGACCGCTTAAGAAACTAAATCTGCAAAGAGTTAGGAAAAAAAAACTTAGAATTACAAATTGAAGAGTGTGGTGACTTGCAACTCGCTAAGTGCAAAATACACGCAAGTTCAGGGATACAAATTATTTCATCTTTAATAAAAAATAATAATAAAAAAAAAAAAAAAAAAAAAAAAAAAAAAAAATTTTTATTAACAAACTACAAAAACAATACAAAACACAAATTAATAAAATACAATAAAAAAATAAATAAAAATAAAAAGCGACCAATTAATCACGGCTGAAAAAGGCAGTAAGCGGTGTGCGTGAATTAAATATTGATGAAAATATACGTGTGTGCGTGCAACGAAATACGCCAAAGTGTAAATTAAATTTATTGCAACAAAATTTCGTGGAAGCAAAAATCAACGCATATTGCAGGCAAGGGAAAAAATCAAAGCAGAATATCCACAAGAAGACTCCTCAACCCACGCTTGGAAGAGGACGACGAGGAGCGTGCGACTAGGAAGATCCCAAGTAGCCAGCAGGAGGAAAGGGAGCAATCTCCAGCGTCACCTCGTCATGCTTCACAGGATTTTTACGTAGCTATACATTTTTATTTATACCACATATACAATATTATAAATAAGGAAATATTTTTGTATTAGAAAGAAAGAGATACTAGTATTAAGAAGATTAAATAAAAAAACAAAATTGTAAACAACGGCTTGTACAGCCAATAACAGAAATCTAACAATATTTTATAATACAGCTTAATTCTGCGATTCCTACGGGACCCTCCAGAAGAGAAAAGCGCCCTTTCCTGGAAAGGGTAAAAATAAAAACAAATAAAAAATAAAAAAAGAGGTATCACATATAAAAATAAAATGTCGAACCCAAATAATTTGATACGCCCGCCTGTTCTGCAGGGCACGACAGCAGGTGCTCAAGAGGGCCCCTCGACCTCAGAGGCCGCCCATAGAGTAGGATTAGGAGCCAATCAGGACCAATTGACTGCAGCAGTTATGGGTGTGGTCCAAAATATTTTTCAAACGCACGGCAAGCGCCTTGTGCAAAACGCACTAAATCCGAATTCTAATTTTGCCGATTTCTCCGATCAAGGAATCGACCCGGTATATAGAAATAACCTGACTGATCTTGATAAAATTCCGGACGTAGTCCGTTGCCTTCGAGAGTTCTCGGGTCAACCGGGAGAGTTTAACTCGTGGAAGAAATCCGTGGACAGGATTCTCCAAATTTACGAACCCATTAGGGGAACACCTAAATATTATGGAATATTAAGCGTTATTCGCAACAAAATAATAGGGAACGCGGATATTGCCCTTGAATCGTACAATACTCCTCTAGAATGGAGAGCCATTTCAAAGTGTTTGACTCTACATTACGCCGATAAGAGGGACCTAGGAACGTTAGAGTATCAAATGATCTCTATGGTACAGGGTAACAGTAAGGTACAGGACTTTTACCAAAGAGTATACTCACACTTGTCACTAATACTTAATAAGATAGGATGCATGGACGTAAGTGACGAATCACTACACCTACTGACGCAGACCTACCGTGAGAAAGCGCTAGATACGTTTATTAGAGGTCTTAGAGGCGACCTACCCCGCCTTCTCAGTATGAGGGAACCCGCAGACTTACCACAGGCACTTCACTTGTGCCTCAAGCTGGAAAATCAGAGTTTCCGTTCACATTATGCACATTATACGCAGAACGCTCCAAGAACTTTTAATACCTATCCACCAGCAGTGCCACCAAGAAGGAACGCCCAACCTTCAGCATTCTACCCAGAGCTGGCCTACATGCCACAAGCTCATGGTTATGCCCCCCAGCCGAGAGCATATAATCCCCTAGACAAGCCATTTAACTCAGCCCAACAGACGTATAGACACAACCAAAATATTAGTAACACTTCTCAGCAACAAGCTGCTCCACCACGCCCGTTCGGACCGAAGCCTCAACCTAGGCCAGAACCAATGGACGTTGACCAATCACTTCACTCCAGAAGAGTTAATTACATGAACAGGCCACGACAGAATGACTATACTGGCAAAAGGCCACCCCAAACACTTGGACCGCAGAATAAAAAGGCCCATCTGACTCATTTCATTAACTCAGCACCGATACTTGACTACGAACACATCGATGCTAACTGCGACTCAGAAATTGAACTACCAGGAGAAATGCCTGACGTGCATTTTTTAGCTTAACGAGCTCTTCGCTTCCCTACTTACAGACTAAAGCGAAGAGCGGTGAAATTCTTAAATTTCTAATTGACACGGGGTCAAGCAGGAATTACGTACACCCTCGACTAGTATTAAAACGAATAAAGAACGATACCCCATTTTTTGCCAAATCCATCGCAGGAAACGTACAAATCGAAGAACATACTTACATAAATTTTTTTAACATGGATACAAATTTCAAATTTTATTTGCTACCCACATTAAAGACATTCGACGGAATTATAGGGAATGACTCACTTCGACAAATGGGAGCAATCATTTATACGAAAGAGAGTTTCATAAAATTCGAAAACGGGAAAAAAGTTGCATTAAGACAACTTTCTTGCCCCACAGTTAACACGATTAACATAGAGGATAAGCATATGAGCCTTACCCAAAGGGAAGGTACGAGTAAATTAGTAAAAACATTTCCAGGATTATTTTCGGAACCAGAAGAAAAGCTAACATACACTACCAGAGTTGTTGGTGAAATCCGAACAAAAACCGACGCACCAGTCTATACAAGATTTTACCCCTACCCCGTCGCCCTGAAAACAGAGGTCGACTCCCAAATAAAGAAATTGTTAGATGACGGTATCATAAGACCGTCTAGATCCCCGTACAATTCCCCGGTTTGGATCGTGCCGAAAAAAGCAGATTCGGCAGGGAAAAAACAATACAGGGTAGTCATAGACTACCGTAAACTCAACGCGCTGACAATAGCGGACAGATATCCGATACCGGAAATCAACGAAGTGCTAGCACAATTAGGAGAAAAGAAGTACTTCTCCGTGCTCGACCTTAAAAGCGGATTCCATCAGATCCCACTAAGAGAATGTGATATTGAGAAAACGGCATTCTCAATTAAAAACGGTAAATACGAATTTACCCGACTGCCTTTTGGGCTAAAAAACGCGCCGTCCATTTTTCAAAGGACACTAGATGACATATTGAGCGAACATATCAGCAAAATATGCTATGTATATATAGATGACATCATCATCTTCAGCGAAACAGAGGGCGAACACCTCGACCATATTAATAAAATTTTTAAAACTCTAAACGCTGCAAATATGAAAGTGCAGCTCGATAAATGCAAATTTTTTCAAAAATCCGTAGAATTTTTGGGGTTCATAATCTCCCCAGACGGCATAAAAACAAACCCAGAAAAGGTTGAAGCAATACGGAAAATGCCACACCCTAAAACAATTAAAGAGCTCCGCTCATTTTTAGGCCTAGCAGGCTATTATCGTCGATTCGTGCGAGATTTCGCCAAAATCGCCAAACCGCTAACAACACTCTTAAGAGGGGAGGAAGGCAGGATGAGTAAAAATAAATCTGCAAAAATCCAAATTAAGTTGGACATTGATGCCATCGATGCATTTAATAAAATAAAAGAAAGCTTGGTCTCCAAAGACCTAATGCTAGCATATCCCAATTTCGAGGAAGAATTTTCATTAACGACAGACGCCTCAAATCATGCCATAGGCGCAGTCTTGGCACAGAAAGACAAACCCATAACGTTCTTATCAAGAACCTTAAATAAAGCTGAAGAAAACTATGCAGCTAATGAAAAAGAAATGCTCGCCATCATATGGGCATTGAACTCGCTCAGGAATTACCTATACGGTACAGCCAAAGTGCATATATATACTGATCATCAACCCTTAACATACGCCCTGAGCAACAAAAATAATAACTCTAAAATGAAGCGCTGGAAAGCGATATTGGAAGAATACAACTATGAGTTACACTACACACCAGGTAAATCTAATGTCGTCGCAGACGCCTTGTCGAGACCCTCACAAGTAAATTCTCTAACAGTAACTCAACATAGCGACGAAAGCTCAAGCCACAATTTAATTTATAGCGTGGAAACCCCAATTAATGCGTTTAAGAACCAAATTTTTTTAACAACTGATCAGATCCGGAGTTACCAATTTAAAATTGTATTCCCCACCTACCATAGGCATTTAATTACGGAACCAAGTTACACCCAAAACAACCTAATTAGCCTCCTTAAGAGATACCTTAATCCCTCCGTCGTAAACTGTATTAAAACAGACGAACGGACACAAGGGTTAATACAGGAATTATACCCACTCCATTTTAGTAAATACAAAGTAAGATTCTCACAGACTCAGGTGGACGACATAACCAATGAAGAAGAACAGCAAAACGTAATAATTCGAACACACATGCGAGCACATAGGAATAGCATCGAAAACAAAGGTCAAATAATAGAAAGATATTACTTCCCATCAATGAGAAGAAAAATAAAAGAAGTCATTAGCAAATGCATTACCTGTAAAGAAAACAAATACGATAGACACCCCACAAAACCCTTACTCCAGCCCACACCGATACCACAATTCCCAGGGCAAATCGTACATTTGGATATCTTTATAACTAACAAGGAACTAGTCCTGACGGCACTAGACAAATTTTCGAAATACGCAATTGCGAAACCCATTAAATCCAGAGCAACGGAGGACATAAAACAACCGTTGAGAGACATTCTATACTCCTTTGTACCCGAAAAAGTTATTATAGACAATGAAAAATCTTTTAATTCTGACTCAATTAATTTCATGATCGAAAATGAATTCGGCATAGAAATCTTCCGAACACCCCCATATACTAGCTGCTCGAATGGACAAGTCGAGCGCTTCCATTCAACTCTGCAAGAGATAATGCGTTGCCTTCAAAAGGAAAAAAATACAAACTCATTCCGTGAACTGCTCGAAAAATCCGTTAAAGAATATAATTTTACCATCCATTCAACAATAAATAGGAAACCAATAGAAGCCTTTTTTGGTAGAAGGATCAATAGCGATCCAAACCTAATCAATAAAGAAAGACAGGAAATTGCAGGACGACTGTTAAAAAAACAGAACGAAGACTTAAGCTACCACAATAGGAAAAGATCACATCCCAAGGAGTACCGCGTAGGAGACGTTGTATACATTAAGGTTGACAGACGAATAGGGAATAAGCTATCCCCTAGATACAGAAAAGAAATTGTAGCCGAAAATTATAATACTACTATAAAGACAAAAACTGGTAGAATAGCCCACAAAAACAATATCCGACAATAAACACCGACATTTCTTTTCCCTTTAGAACCCTTCTATGGGTGATATCATGCACCGCCGACTTAAAATTCATGGACTATTCCTCATCCTACGTAGTTACTGTCAGTGACGGCGAAGCCAAGATACAGGACGGGACATTCAAGATTGTACACGTAATAAACCTCAGTAGTTACGACGACTTTATACAAAACATGCGCACTTACGTTGACAAAAATATACCCAAAAACAACATGTTTTACACCATAATCGACCACGAACTAAGACAAGCAGCCGAAGTACTTAAAGAAATTAAGCCCCAGAACAATAGGAAGAAAAGAGCTATCAATGCAATTGGGACGGCATGGAAGTACCTCGCCGGGAGTCCGGACAATGAGGACCTTCAAACTATCAATCTAAACCTGCACGAACTAACCGAAAATAGCAATAAGCAAGTTATAATAAATGAAGCGCTAGAGAAAAAGATTAACCATCTAATAAATACTACAAACGAAATTGTAAACTCCATAAGAAAAGATGACCATTTTGAAACGGATATAGCCCTAAGCATAGGAAATAGAATAAGATTAGTTAAGGAGGAGTTAGTAAATGTTAAATACGCTCTACAATGGGCAAAAGAAAATGTAATAAATTCAATACTACTAAATAAAATCGAAATAAGTACGGCAATAGAAAAACTCGAAGAAGAAAACATGCCTTTCGCAAACACGGAAGAAGCATTAGAATTTGCAACAGTTAATGTAATGTATAACGAGACGATGTTATTATACATCATCAAAATACCAATAACAGGCAGGGAAACTTACAAAAACATTATAATTAAACCGGTAAAGAAAGCTAATGGAATTGTAAACTTAAATTTTGATCGAATTATAACAAATGGAACAGAAATATTTGGAATTAAAGAAAAATGCAAATTTTCCAATCAAATCAGTATATGCAGAAGAAATCAAATAATTAATATAAGTAACAACACATGTATACCTAATTTGATTAAAAGCCTAGATTCTTCATGCAAAATTAGTAATAACCAACACGTACCCACTGTAGAAGAAATATCACCGGGTATAATTTTATTAAATAATTTTAACGGAACAATAAATACTATTACCGAAAACTATACTGTTGCCGGAACGTACTTAATAAAATTTCATAATATATCTCTTAAGATAAATAATCAAAAATTTTATAGTTTGGAAGCCTCTCAACTGATCGCTATACCCTCTATATTACAGCCAACCCCATCCGAAAGCGAACGCATTGATATTTTGTCAATGGAAGCTCTACACGAGCTACATATTAATAACACCAAAAGCATCGCGCTCTTAAAAACAGATGCTTTTATAAGCAAAACTTCGATGCTGTCACTAAGCAGCATCATAATAATCCTTCTCATATTTTTAAAATTCATCCCCAGAATCCAAAGGAAAGCGGAAATACCCAAGGTTGAAATTCCAACCGTAAATATTAGGCATATAACAAACTCTGCTGAGGCCATCGGCCTACCACCTAAAAATTTAAGAATCAATGACCTACCATATTTTTGAACGATCGAGGACGATCGCATTTAAGAGGGGAGGAGTTAACGCCAAATACGTTAACAGTGCCAAAAGCACCTCACTTCCGCTCCCAAGCTTTTGCTAACGCAGCACACGCGCCACGTTCTGGCAGCGATCAGAAGACTTCACTTCCGCTCACCAGGCAAGACAGGTGACCGGATAAAGCAGCACACGCGCCAAAAGTTCTGGCATAATTATTATTATAGTCAGAAGGGTCCCGTTTTAGAAATTTAATAAATCACCAAAGGCAAGACAGGTGACCGGATCAGTTAAAAAAATACATTTTTTTTATTATTTCCCGCGTAGGGGAAATTAACTCATATAAACATACACACATACATATATATTTAGTTATTTAAGATAGTTTTAAAATTTGTATAAGTTAACACAACAGCTCATAAATGCTATGCCAATTGACAAAAACAAATTGGCTAAAATAGTTACCCAACTTTGCACGCGCATCCGCATAAACTGCTGACACCAAACAAATTTGGAGCGCTTCGATCAACGAACCTTACTACTGCAATTCGGCAATTCTTGGGAAAGCTGAGATCGCTGGGAACAATAAATAATAAACAGGGTAATTCGGCAAATCAACAAATATTGCACATGCAAGTGCAACGTGACTTCTGTGCAGAAATAGGTTTCATTAAAGTTAAGAATATTATTGTAATTTAGATTTTATTCGTTTGTAAAAGAAGACGGTCAATAAAGAATAAAGACAGTGAACGCGAGTCCACTTGTTTTTTAAAAATAAAAATTATAAAAATATAATTTAACTGGCGCCCGAGCAGGGACCAGCTTAGATTCGCGCCGTAAAGTGTCAAAGTGTTGTTTCACCGTGTCTTTAAAAATTTAAAATTGAACATTGTGATACCGCGTCGTCACTTAAATATAGACAATCGCCTGTACAACAGCCGCGTCAAAAAAAGTGTCGTAGTGTTTGGCCAGACGCCTGCAAAGCAGCTGCAGTGCCAGTATTTACATACATATGTTTCAGTGCCACAAGTGAACACACAAAGACAGTACGCCCGTATAACAGCCTGTAAAGAAAAAACGGCCAAGTGAAAACGGAAGCGAACTAACTGGTCCCGAACCAAAACACAGCGAAACACAGCGTTGGAATCCTGTAGGAAGGGAACGCACCCTCGATACGTGCGCACCGTGGGAACCCCAGTAAGCAGAAGGCCAAAAAGGAACGCCTCCCCGTCGCCACGTGGATACTTGTAAGAATAAATAATTAATATTTTAAGAAAAATTAAAATTATATTAGATAAGCCATATAATAAGTATAACTTTTAAGGATAATTAAAAACTAACAAAATTTACTAACCCATTTAAAATCAGGCTCGTACAGCCAATAACCTAAAACAATCCAGGCTGCGATTCACCACCTTCGGGGGGACCCTCCAGTCTTATAACATAAAATTTCCTTTGCGATTCACACCACCTTCGGGGGGACCCTCCAGAGGAATATAAAAAAACATAACATAGGCTTGTACAGCCAATAAAAGGACAAATAAACACGAACCGCGATTCACCACCTAACGGGGGACCATCCGGTTCAATATAATATTACATCCTACTCTGCGATTCACCACCAAAGGAACCCTCCAGAGGAAAAGGATAATTAAAAAACAAAAACACTATTAACAATAAAATTAGTTAGCTATAAAATTCAAATATTCCAAAAATTAAAATAATTTCTAAAATGATTAGGCCCAGTATACTAAATAATCCTGCAATCCCTCCTCCTGCTCCTAATCAAGGATCAGTGAACGCAAACCCAAACCCAACTCCCGCCAATAATTCTCAACCGAATGCTGAACTGACAACACTAATTACCACAATTGTAGGTCAGGTACTCAGGAATGAGGGGCGACAACATTTACAACATGTTCTCAACCCTAATTTTGACTTACTTAATGGAAAGCAAGCTAGACTTAGTTTTGAGAAAGAAAAAACAAAGATCATATAAATAGGCCACTATTTGTTGTTCATTCGGATGTGTGTGGTCCGATATCACCTTCGACTATCAATGGAAAATGTTACAATGTCGTTTTCATTGATGAATATACTCATTACTGTGTAACATA
The DNA here is from genome assembly GCF_024586455.1 of Bactrocera neohumeralis. NCBI lineage: Eukaryota > Metazoa > Arthropoda > Insecta > Diptera > Tephritidae > Bactrocera > Bactrocera neohumeralis. The sequence goes on along the minus strand of NC_065921.1, from coordinate 65,887,199 downwards.
TTTTATGACTTTCAAATCTGAGGTTTTTGCTATTTTTAAAGACTTTCTTGCAAAAGGTGAAGCTCATTTCAATCTTAAACTTGTAAACTTATATATTGATAATGGAAGGGAATATTTGTCGAATGACATGCGAGAGCTTTGTGTTCAAAAAGGCACTAGTTACCATTTAACAGTTCCGCATACCCCGCAATTAAATGGTGTGTCTGAAAGGATTATAAGATCTATAACCGAAAAGGCTCGTGCCTTGGTTATAGGGGCGAAGTTACCGAAGTACTTCTGGAGCAAAGCTGTATTAACAGCTACATATTTAATTAATAGAAGCCCAAGTAATGCATTGAGAGAATGCAAGAAGACACCATCTGAAATGTGGCATAATAAAAAGCCAAGCCTTAAATATTTGAAAGTTTTTGGTTCAACGGTATACGTTCATAAGAAAATAAGGAAAAGGAAATGTGATGAAAAATCATGGAAAGGTATACTGGTTGGATATGAACCAAATGGTTATAATGTGTGGGATGCGGAAACTGGAAAGTTTGCGATTGCGAGAGATGTTATTGTCGATGAAGCAAATATGGTGAATTCTAGAGCTGTGGTTGATGTGAATAATGCTGAAATTCATAAAGAAATTGTAGAAAAAGACGTGCTTGATACTAGTAATGAGGATGTCCAATTAGCAATGGATAATTCAAGTATCTGTCCGAATAAAAGTACGGAGATGGAATATGATAAGCAATCAGATAAACAGCCTAGTAGTGTGGTAACAGAAAAAGTGAATGCCGATCCAGTTTTAGCTGGTGATGCTATATGTAATGACATAGGCGAACAAAGTAACTCAAGCTCACTGACAGATATTAGAAAAAGTGATAGGCTAAGGAATAAACCAAAAATCTCATACAGAGATATTATAGAAAATCGTATAATGAATGCTCAGTCTTCTATAGATAGTACTCCGAATTCATTTGAAGAGATAAAATCCAGGAGTGATAAGATACATTGGGAAGAGGCAGTTAAGGATGAACTAGATTCACATTCACTTAATAAAACTTGTAAACATGCCAGCTGACAAAAATATAGTTGATTGTAAATGGGTATTTACTATCAAGCATAATGAATTTGGTAAACCAATGAAATATAAAGCAAGACTTGTTGCGCGTGGTTTTACGCAAGAATATTTGATTGACTATGACGAGACATTTGCACCTGTTGCTAGAATCTCTAGTTTCAGGCTTATAATGTCTTTTGCGAACCAATATGGTTTAAGAGTACATCACATGGACGTCAAAACAGCGTTTTTGAAAGGAGTATTGAAGGAAGAAATATACATGAGAGTTCCGCAAGGGGTAGTTTGTGGGATTAATCAGGTTTGTAAATTGAATAAAGCAATTTATGGTCTCAAGTAGGCAGCTCGATGTTGGTTTGATATATTTGAACACGCATTAAAAGAAATTGGCTTTGTGAATTCTCCTGTAGATAGGTGCATTTATATATTAGATAAAGGTGATATTACAAATAATATATATGTTTTATTGTATGTGGATGACTTAGTTATATCAACAGAAAATATTCATACTATGAATAACTTGAAATCTTATTTGATGCGTAAATTCAGAATGACAGATTTATTAGAAATTAAATATTTTGTGGGAATAAAAGTTGATAGAGACAATGATCGAATAAGTCTAAGTCAATCAGCATACATAAAAAATGTTTTAAATAAATTTGGGATGGATGGGTGTAATCCTGTGAATTCACCACTTCCAAGTAAGCTAAATCACGAAGCGTTGAATTCAAATGATAAATAAGATGCATCATGTCGTAGTTTAATAGGATGTTTAATGCTATGTACAAGACCAGACCTGAGTACATCTGTTAATTTTTTAAGTCGATATAGTCACAGGAACAACCAAGAACTCTGGCAATGTTTAAAGAGAGTTTTGAGGTACCTGAAGGGGACTATTGATTCGAAATTAGTATTTAAGAAAAATACTAATTATGATAATTTCTTAATTGGTTATGTAGACTCAGATTGGGGTGGTAGTGAGAGTGATAGAATAAGTACAACAGGATATTTATTTAAAATGTTTGATTCAAATGTAATTTGTTGGAATACGAGAAAACAAAACTCCGTGGCTGCTTCATCAACTGAAGCAGAATATATGGCTTTGTTTGAGGCGGTTAGAGAAGCATTGTGGCTTAAATCGTTAATGGAGAGTTTTAAAATTAAATTGAAACAACCAATTAAATTATTTGAAGATAATCAGGGTTGTATAAGTATTGCTAATAACCCCTCTTGTCACAAACGATCTAAACATATTGACATAAAATATCATTTTACTAGAGAACAAATTGAAAATAAACTAATACAAATTGAATATATTTCCACATATAAACAGATAGCAGATATTTTAACAAAAACACTTCCAGCTCCACGCTTTATTAATCTGAGATGCCAAATGGGTTTGACTGACTAATATACCTGAGGATATTGCTGATATATGAAAACTGATTGAAAGGAAGGATATTTATGTGCATAAATCATAAATTTTAATCCAAATTGCTACATTAATTAATTTCCAATTTAATTTAAGTGTATAATTTTTCATTACTGGTCTGATTAGGGTTTTCTGGGTTTTTTCCTAATCCTTGCAACGAATGTTGGACCAATACGTATTCCCAGCTAATGTCAGGCTTGTCACATCTGTAGATTTAAGTAACTGAGATTGAATTTATTTATTGGTAATGGAAATGTAAATGATTTTATCTTTGAATACCAAATTATAAACATTGCTATGAATATTGTTTTTGAGGAGGTGTGTTGGTTGTTGGTGTGAAGAAACATGGCAACCCATGCATGTGAAGCTTTGTTATACCAATGTTGGTAAACATTACATGATGCAATAATTAGTTTGAATTTCATAAGCAAAATACAATATTCATGCATGTTACAAAACTCCGTTAGGATGTTAAGTTTACATATTCTGTTAAATGCTAGGTTTGAATTTCTTGTATTTTATTCGCCGGTGTGACAAGACCTGAAGGAAAGAAGAAAATTAAAAGGAAGATTAAAATTAAAACTAAAGTGGTATTCTTTATTGTGGTGGTGCGGGATTATAAAATATATATATTGTGTTATTGTTTTCTGCGCGCCATTACTGAAGTAAGAGTGTAGAAGATTGAGGCAGGTTATACTGCTTACTGTTGCTGGAAAGGATTGGATGTTGCTGCTGTTGCTGGACGAGATTGGTGGTTGCTGCTGTTAATGCGACAAGTGTGCAGATTAAGTATCGGTATATTTAAAAACTATAATAATGAAATGTCAAGCTTTACTACCACAATACAAGCAGAGATCAGGACTGCAACCATAGAACCTGTTTGGGTACGACAACATCCCTACCCATATGCAGATCAGGAGTTTGTCGAGAAGCAAATACAAAAACTTTTAAAGAATGAAATAATTAGGGAAAGTAAAAGCCCATATAATTCACCAATGTGGGCAGTGTCAAAAAAGGGTATAGATGAGGAAGGAAAAGCAAAGAAAAGAATGCACTGAAAATAATGGACAGACTGGAATTAAGGAAAGTGCGCCCTTGTTTTAAAAAGCTCAAAATATACTTAAATATAGTAAAATTTACTCAAAGTATTTAAAGTTCCTTTAATTTGAGTAAGTCGTACCCTTCAATTTTAGGACGATCGTACTTAAAATAACAAAAATCGATGTCTTATGTTAAGTTCATGGCATTTTCCTATATTTTAGTAAAATTGTACTGAAAACAAGTCATTTTTAGACTTTATAAGTGAAAGAAGTTCAATTTTACTTGGTTTAAGGACAATATTTACTTAAACTTTCAACAAGTAAAAATTTATTCAATTTAAGGATGACTCAACCTTATGCGAACCGATTATTTACTTAACTCAAACTTTGATAATAAGGTCATGCTTCCTTATTTTAAGTTCAAGCATGCATGGATTGATTCTCTTTACTCTAATGCAAGCAGACATGAATTCTCTCAAAATAAAGCAGCGATAATCATATTTTATTGAACAGTGACAAGTGAGTGATGGAATTTCTTTATGTGCTATAAAATATGTCAAATACAAATATGGAAATTGTTTTCGAAGTGGACAAAGTGTACAAAATATTGGAATTATTTGATTTAATAGATTTGTACGATTTACTGAAAGGTAAGGGTGAAAATAATATTGTGAAATAGATACAAGTGCAAGCATGTGCCTTTTGAAAATGCATATGTACATATGTACATTAAATTTTTGTGGAGCATTACCAAAGTTAACTGTTAACTATACATATGCATATGTACACATGTATGTTTGAATAAAGTATTTCTCAAGAAAAAAGGCACCGCGAACGTTTTTACTTTGTATTAATTTTTGTTGGTTTTTTTTAAGAACACAACATTACGGAGGAAAGTTTATGCAGAGCAGCCACATTAATGAATTATTCCCCAAAGAACTTTTAGGACGCAAAATTATTTTTGAACAGAGATTGAAAGAGTGGCAAATAGAACAAGGAGTGGTAATAATGAAATGAAAATCTAAATAATGAAATAACTAATCAAAACAAATTGCAGCGCGTTGAAATTTTATCATTTCATCAGAAAGCACAACGCCCGGATCAGGATCAACAGAATCCATTTCTTCTAGTTTTCTTCGTGCGGTTAATGATTTAAATGCAGTAAGTATTATTTTGCGTTTCTGAGTAACTTAAAAAAAATTTAGTAGATTTCGTTATTAAGAATTTTAAAATCTAACGTGAATGGAAACGCTGTTTTAAATTACTTTGAAAATAATCAAAGTTTATCAACCAAGACTCGGAAACTTTTATGTTCCTCGGGTGGGGTGCAATAAAGCCATAAGGCAATAAAGCCATATTTTTTGGTAATAAAGCCATATGGCTTTATTTCCAATGGGAAAGAGAAATAAAGCCATACAAACAATTTTACAAATGAGAAATAAAGCCATATCTTGTAATAATATGTTGTACTAAAAGAACATGTCTGGCAATGCTGCTTGTATATCATATGTAAAGTACGACTTGTAGTGACCGCGTGTTAAAGTTGATCTCGTCTTCTACATTTTTCTATTTGAAAATGGCAAATGAAACCATTTTACAGTACAAGTTAATACCAGGATTTAGGAAATCATCTCAACTATTATATATTGAGTCAGAAAATGAAATTTACAAATATAGATATACTCGCAAAAACTGCATATATTATTATTGCTATAATGGCAGCTGTAAAATGAGTGTTGTAGTGGAGTTTAATAATAAAACATATTGCAGACGGATTGAAAATTGCACAGCCCACAATCATTGTCCACAAACTGCATTGTTGGGAAAACTAAATTTATTGAATTCTATTAAAACTGATTGCAAGACGATGTCGCTAAAAAGATCAGGCGTGCGAGCTATTTATGATAAGAATTGTAACAAATTCAAAGATTCCGCACACTTGGTGCAGTTTGGTGCATTGCGTAGGCAACTTCGGAATATAAGGAAAGAAAATTATCCAAAAGCCCCAACTTGCTTTAACGAAATTATTGAAATATTTCAAAATGAAAATGTGGTAAAAGAATTCGCAATGTCGAAAAATGAAACTGACAATTTTTTTTATAAAGACACAATTATAACAACGGATTTTGCATATACTATATTTGCTTCACCCACTATTTGCGATGCAATCAAAGCTATGGGCTCGGAACCATTAAATTTTGTAGCTGATAGCACCTTTAACGCTGTGCCTGTTTCCAAACAATGCAAACAATTGTTAATTTTTCATATTGTTCACTCTGATCATGTACCTTAGTAAAGAAATTATATGTGCATACATATTTTAGGGTTGTTCCTTTGTTTTCTTAACTGTATATTTATAGAGATTGTTGAAGTGTAATAACAACCTTACTGTTAATCGAATGCTTCTTAATATAATATATATTATGTGTACATATTTAAATTTTGGTGCAGCATTAGTCAGTTGTTCTGTTTTAGTGACGCGTTTGGAACTGAGTTAATATAATAAATATCTTTTTTTTTCTTAAAGTAAAAATAATTTAAAATTTGAAATAATTAAAATATAATTCTAGTAAATAATTTCGGATTTTAGTCAAATATGCCGCGGGGAAGAAGTCTTTCAGAGTTTGAGCAAAATACGAGCACTAGGTTTGCGTGAAAGTGGTATGGAAATTAAAGAAATTTGCATGTATGTTTGTATGGCACTTCTCAGAAAAAAAATAGGTTCGATGCAAACGTCAAATTTTTGCATTAGTTGTTCAGATTTTGGTTTTTTTTTAACAAGAATGACAACATTATTCATCAAAAATCCTAGGAGGAAAAAACCTTTCTATGGTACCACATTTTAGGTTTTTAGCTTTGCGGATTAAAAGGGATGAAGAATGGCTTGTTTAGCGACGCAAAAAGATTATTTTTGGACAGGTTATAAAAATATTGGCATCATACGCAAAACCCTCGACGCAAATGTCTCCGACGAAAAGGTTCTGGTAATTTTGAAATGGTAATTTTTCGTGGCTGAGGGAAAAAAATCTCCCAATGCTAATATCAACAAAAATGAATGCACAAATGTATTTAGACTTGCTCGATAGCGTTTGAAATTTTATCGATTGGACTTTCCAGCAAGACAATGCCCAACAATGCAACCGTTTTTGATCAGAAAGATCCGCTGGAGTGGGAAAAAGTCCAGATTTAAACTTCTAGTTTATGGGGAATATTATCTGCGAGTTTTTAAAAATGGATTTAAAAAAGAGCTGCAGAGAGAATGGGATTCAATCGGCATGTCAACGCTTAAAATCTTTTGAATCGTGCCATCTGAGTTAATAAAGGAAAACTATTTCTAAAAAAACTTTATCAAAATATTTGAAGAAAACGATTTTTTAACATGCACATATAAATATTTAAAATATGTTTAATTTTAATTTTGGAAACCAAAGGAATTTTAAATTAATTTTTGAATAATGTAACTAACAAAATAAATATTTAAACAAAAACTAAAACTTTGATAACTCTATTTACAAATTTAACGGCTTTGATGTCGTGCACATAAAGCTTTACTAAGGTATTTTTTTTATATTTAATAGCAATATGGCTTTAATTTCAGGCTTATCCATTCAACAGATTGATGTCTAGTAAATCACAAGCAGCATACAAATAATTTACAAATGTGAGAATGAATCATCCGCACAGATTTTGATTGAGTTTACGTAATGTAATAAAATATGTTGTATCCGAAAAGAACATGAAAAGTTGTTGGTTTCATTTTACCAAAGCTCTGCGGCGTAAAGTTTTAAAAATTCCAGGTCTTATCGAACATTTAAATAGGAATAATCGAGCCAAAAAGTTATTGAACAAATTCATGGTTTTACCACTCCTTAAACCCGCTGACATTAAAATTGCTGTTGAAATGTTAGAAATGGAAGCCAACAGTCAACAATTTCTAAAACAAAATTGTACTGAAAGCATTTTTAAGCTTTTCGTCATATATTTCAAACGTCAATGGATGCAAAAGGTAAGATTAAAAAGCATACAAACGGTTATACATATAAATATAATTTATTATATATAAAAGTGACCGAATTTTATAATTATAGGAACGCCCTGAATACTTTTCCGTTTATAACGCTTTCCACAGCCAAAGAATGAAGTTGCCGACAAAAATTTCTATAGATTTTTGAGCGTTCTTAGCGATGTAATGCTAAATGCAATATATTAAAATTTTATTCGCTAAATTCAGCAATTCAAGAAAAAATAAAATTGAAAGATATTGTCAGCTTTCCGTGAAAGAAAGTTGTATATTCGCAGTAGATTTTGTCAATGAAATTCCAACATCCGATGATGACAGTGATGCTGATGATGATGAGGGGGAGGAGGAAAGCTGTGAAAAAGAAAATAGTGAACAAAGCAATTCCTTATGTGTTTTATGCTGCGACAAAGAACGTGAAGTTTTGTTTTTGCCATGCAAGCATTGCAAAGTTTGTCGTGACTGCTTCGGCCGAATGAATGAACAGTCTCAAAAGTATGGAGTTAAACCATTGTGTCCAATTTGCCGTGCAATTATCAATGATTCTATGTTGATTTACATGTGAAGTTACATTCATATTTTTGTTTTTATTTTATATTGTTCATTCTGTGAAAGGGAGAATTTTTGTTAATAATGAAATACAAATGTGTTCTTACGTTAACAAGGCGAATTTATTTTCAAAGATTCCGCACACTTGGTGCAGTTTGGTGCATTGTAGGCAACTTCGAATATATGGAAAGAAAATTTCCAAAAGCCCCAACTTGCTTTAACGAAATTATTGAAATATTTCAAAATGAAAATGTGGTAAAAGAATTCGCAACTGGCTTATGGATTTATGGCTTTATTACCAAAATAATATGGCCTTATTGCACCCCACCAATTATACAACTTTTCCCAAAGGAATCTAAGGTAATGCATTAGATTTAAAAAAAAAATGGATTTGATTTTAGGTTTGCTTATTAATTTACTGTTTACAGGATACTTACTGCTTATACAAAAAGTGTAAAAAGCCAAGTGGCAATTTATACGCGCACTACCACAACAGCATTGACAAACTACGAAAAGCCCAAGTTTCTGTTAATCCTGAACCAGCGAAACTGCGTTCGTCTCTTTCGTTGAATTTAGATAAAAACCTTAATACAGATTTATATTCAAATGAAAACGAAGCGAAATATTGGCTTAAAAACAACATTGAACCGTACGATAAAGTGGTAGAATACTGGAATATTACATACGAGACAAGACAAATGTTTTTTAATTCAACAATTACAACAAACGATATTTTAACAGAGTGGCCAATTCTAAAGCAACAGTTTGGATATTGTTTGGTAAAACGTTGTTTCGTCTATGTGATTATTAAATTAGATCGAATTGGACTTTAAAAAAAATATCCTCTAAAATCAAACTGTTTGTTGGAAGAATGAGAAAATCTCGTAACCAAATTGATACCGCGTTTTAACAATTACGTCAAAGACAAATATGATCTTCAATTATTGGAAAAATTAACAACCAATATTGATAGAGGTTAGCTTCAATTGCTTTACATTATGAAATGTATCAAGAAGTAATAATAATACTCTTATATTTGCTTTGTAGATACACGTGATGTGATAGTTTCCTTGTTGCTTCATAGTATGTTAAAACCGACTCATCGCAAAAAAAAACAAGAAAACAACTTTATTTGAGTCCAGAGAAGCATTTCTTATACATGCTGCTACCAGGCAAGAGCTTCAACATGAGATACTTGAAGGTATCAATAAGTGCAAGGCTGGAGAAACAGTTCAACCACATTTGTGCGGAATCGGTGAAGATGATATAAATTTGACGCAATTTTATGTATTCTTCGCTAACACCTATTACAAAGTAGGAAATTTTGTGAAAAGCATAGATGTTTGCTTAAAATTATTCGCAACGTTAGATTTAGAATACCCAGCAGAGTGCAAACAAGTGTGGGAGTTTTTGGCGAAATATTTCTTTAATTTGACACACGAAAACTTGAGCTGTGTTTCATCGCTTATTAGCGATCTCTCTTAATTTAAGAAATGGTAATCTGTTTTGTCTGTGGTGAAATATTTTTTCAATGTGAAAAGTTATTCACACATCTGCAGTATGTATCATCATAAAGGTGCTGTAGATTATTTCCAATGCTGTTTTCTAGAGTGTAAACATAAATTTGACGATTTTAAGTCATTTCGTCGCCATATGAGAAATGAGGAAAAAAAGCATGGACATACAGATAGTGAAACTGCATTTAATATTTTTATTGATTCTGAAATCAATTCAAGTCCAAAAAAAAAGAAAAATAGAAAACAGTACTGAAAAACCAACATCAAATGTAAACTTAAATTTGTTAAAAGAAAACTGTTTAAAATTTACATTAGAAAAATATTCCAGCAACTACTTGCACCGAAAGGAAGTAACGTTACGACAAAAAAATATAAGAAATCTTATAACTTGTCCAATTAGTGGGGAATTGGAAAAAATTGTAAATCCAAATTGATAATTCACTTTCTAACTTGGTTTCATGTAATTTCAAAGCAATAGACGAATCAATAGCAGCAGGAATTTTGTTTCCAATAAAATTCCAACTTAAAAAATATTTTGAATTGCCGGAAGTGTATGAAAAATTTCAAAATAATAAAGCTATTTTATCAAGAAGTGTCTCACTTAAAAATTTTATAAATGGATCGCTTTGGAAGCGAAAATGCCAAAATTCCGAACGTATTATTTTTCCTATTTTCTTGTATTTCGACGATATAGAATTAAACAATCCCTTAAGTTCTCACACAGAGCCTATTTTAGCAGCTTATTATTCTTTGCCTTCAGCACCTACTTGCTTAAATCATAAATTAAAATTCATTTTTCCAGCAGCTTTATTTAAATCAAAAGACGTAAAAAAATCGGTAATGATCGATGTTTATACAAATTAATTGAAATATTTAACGGTTTAGAACAAAATGGATTGCAAATAAAAGTAAATAACCAAGTAACTTGGCTCTGAATTATGTATTAGGTTTTTCACGATCTTTTTCTTCTAACTATTTTTGTAGATTCTGTAAAACAAGCAAAACAGAATGCCAAAATGAAGCTCAAGAAGTTTCTGACAAGCTACGTAACAAAGAAAATTATGATTCTGACGTTCAAATTAGTAACGTACAACTAACAGGTGTCAGAGAAAATTCGATTTTAAATAAATTGCATAGTTTTCATGTTATTGAAAATTTCGCCGTCGACCTTTTATATGATCTTTTTGAAGGCGTTCTCAATAATGTATTTTATTGAAAATAAGTTTTTTGATCTAGTCTTTTTAAACTGTCAAAAAGCTAATTTCGATTATGATTTAACTGAAAAAGGTAATAAGTCACCGCCACTCAAAGCAGAACACCTAAAGAACTTTAAACTTAAAATGACCGGGAGAGAAATGATGTGCTTTATATACATTTTCCCATTACTCGTTAGTGAAAAATACCTAAAAATAATAAAGTATGGTTATTTTTATTAAATTTGAGCGAACTGGTTGATTTAGTGCTTTTTTCAGAATTTTCTGAAATGGACATTCAAAGCCTCCAAGAGCACATCATGCTTCATAATGAACAATATGTTCATTTATTTAAAGATACGTTGAAACCTAAACACCATTTTTTAATTCACTATTGTAAAATAATAAGAGAATCTAGACCATTGATAAATCGTTGGACGTTTTTGTTTGAGGGCAAACATAGACAATTAAAAACGTAAGCAAAAAATACAACATCGAGAAAAAACATATTATTATCTTTGGCAAGGAAACTTACATTTTGTTTTTCTGAATTTATACAAAATTTTGAAGTTTTAGAATATAACTGCAGCAACCGACAATACTCTTCGAAAACTTCAACATACGTATATTACACTGAATTTAAAAAGCACTTCACAACTGATATTACAGATGAAATAATTTGTTATTCATTTGTAAAGCGATATGGCACAATATTTAAAAAAGATTTTATAATATTTTTTTATAAACCCCAATTTACAGCGTACAAAATTTGTGAAGTCTTTAAACTAGAAAATAATATAAATTTGCTATGCAATGAAATCAAAATTAATAAATTTGAGAGCCATTTTCAGTCCTATTTAACAGGAGGAGAATTGCAAAACTTTTATATATTTAATTTAGAAGATATTATTTTCCCTATTATTAAGTATTATAATGTAAATAATAATAATGAGTATTTAAAACCTAAGTTTAATTTTTAGGAACAATGAAATGAAATCAATTAAAAAATAAAGTTTTAAAAACATAAGTTTAATTTTAAGAACAATGAAATGAAATAAATGAAAAAAAAATAAGTTTTTGCATTTTTATTTAAGGCAATTCCATTAGTATTAAATGTAAAGACAGGGAGACTTAATTCTAGAGTCAAAGACCTTTTAATCTAAGGAAGTGGTTTTTATTTGATGGCCTTATATTAAGAACGTCTTTACTTTAAATTAAAGACAACAATGTTCTTCGCTTAAGAAAATTTCCTTCAATTTAAGGCAATATTTTCCTCTTTTTAAGGAAACCATATGTACTTAAAAGTAGAATCGTGTTTCCTTAACTTAAGGAAGACATGTCTTTAGTGCTATTTCATTCCCATTTTTTCCTTAAAACAAGTAAATTTTCCATAGTTTTAGCACACATTTGTTTCAGTGTACGTTCCCGCATTCCGCTCCGCATCGATTGGAATTAGGTAGTCCGAGTTACAATGGAATCGAAGAAAAAGAGGAAGAGCGATAACCTTTTCGAAATCAGCTGTTTGCCTTGGAATGTGTGAAATTGAAACATAATAAAGCAAACAGATACAAATTTGTGGAAAAACTATTGGTGCTTAAATAAAATAAATTAAATATATAATTGCGTAATGAAATCGATAGCCGCGGCGATATTTCTGGAGGAGGACGGCAACGCATCCGAGAATGCTGACGCGAAAGTTGAAAGGAGAAGATTGCGAGATATGTGTGATCCATTTCAGATGAGTGACGAATTGGAAGAAATTGAGTTTGAAAGTGATAAATCTTAATCCATTGATTTACTTATTTAGATTCAAAAAACTTTAGACTTAATAAGGACGCTTTCAAGTATGTCCTAGATACTTTTGCGGAAGAAACTCAACAAAGTACTTTGACGTCGTTATCTCCGCTAAATCGCGTAGTGGCTGTTTTGAGATTTTTTGCGGAAGGCAGTTACCAACATGGAGTTGGTACTGATTATAATGTCGGAATGGGTCAGTCAACTGTGTCAAAGTCACAGTCTCATTTTCTCGAAGTTATGCAACGTAAGCTTTGTCCTGAGTGGGTCAAGCGAAGCAAGAGTTTTATGCGAAGGCTAGTTTCCCAGAAGTCATTATGTGTGTTGATGGCACGCACATAAAAATAGTGAAGCCATCTGAAGAGGGGTTTCTATATTACAATAGAAAAGGATTTTATAGCATCAATGCTATGGTGGTGAGAATAATGTTCATCGCATCAGTGCCATAATTCAAAATTCATTAGTTTTATCAATTTAATTTCACTTTTCAGGTGTGCGATAACAGAATGCATATAAAAAGCATTGATGCCAGGTATCCCGTGTGCAATCACGACTCGCATGTATGGGGCTTAAGCAAGCTGAGATCGCATATGGAACGGCGATATCGGGAAGGTGAAAGAAACGCGTGGCTGTTAGGTATTTATTTATATACGTTTGTTAAAGTAAGTTTTGAATAGTTATTCGCTTTATTAACAGGTGATGCCGGGTATCCATTGCAGCCTTGGCTAATGACTCCGTATCGATCTGTAACTCAAGGCAGCCCGCAAAGTAATTACAACATGCGACACTCCACAACAAGGAATATAGTAGAGCGTTCGATTGGGGTATTGAAGAACAGTTTCCGATGCTTGTTGGGTGCTCGAGAACTACATTACTCACCACACAAAGTCAGTCAAATAATAAACGTTGCCTGTGCTCTCCACAACATTTGCATTTACTACAAAGTGGAAGATTTGAACGCAAATGAATTTAATTTTGAAAGCATCTTTATTAAATTCTTTTTTTACTTACATTTTTGGGAAAAAAAATCGAATTTCCGTACAAATGGGGTATCCAAAAATAATATAAAAATAACTTTTATTTTTTAAAATATTCACTATTAAAAGTTCAAAAATTTGCACTAATAACACATGGTATTTCTATATGTTTCACTAAATTTTTTCACGTTTTTCACTCCGTATATTTAAATATAGACTCTTAAACATTGAAATAAGTTCACATTTCACTTTTATTTTGCTATATTTTACCTAAATTTATTAATTTAAAGATCACTTAGCACACTCATCGTTGAAAAGGTTAGATTTTTTACAATTATGAGGAAAACAAGGCTTGCCACATCTTAAACAGCAAATATGTAGGATTTTTAACATTTTTTCTTTGTTTGCTTTTTCGCGTGATTCTTTTTTCTATATTAACTATAAAAAAAATTCTGTCTACATATGTATATGTGTAATATGTGATAAACATATGTGACTGAAGTACTTTCGCTAAGTACTCCTTTCTGCGTAGGCGGCCTTCGGCCGCGCTTTAAAAAAATAACCCTGGTTTCGAGCGAATACCCGGGGTTTTTGAAGTATCTTTGATATTGAAACAAAATTTGAGTTTTCTGTGTTAAAATAAAAAAAATATATATTGAGTTTCGATAAAGAACATATCCACATGAATGGATAGAGGAATTTTTGGGAAAAAAAGGCATTTCGCGGCGCCAAAGAAATCCGCCAACAAAATTTCAACTTACAAAAACGGAACTACGATCGCAATGTAGAATACATAAAATTGGAAATTTCGAAGATTGATCGAAACTAATCGAAACGCAGAATACCAAAGTTGCCAAACTAAAAAAATTTCGATTCGAGTCGAAATGCAGAATAGGGCTGCTAGAGTCTGGATTTCAGCAAATAATGATTAAACCAGGAGACAGGGAGAAGACTGCATTTTCAGTCAATGGGGCAAAATATGAGTTCCTTCGCCTACCATTCGGCCTAAAGAACGCTCCAGCCACATTTCAGAGATGTGTGGACGATATTCTGAGACCATTTATTTACTCTGATGACCCAGAGCAACATATTAAAGACATCACAAATACTTTGCATGCGCTACATGCAGCCAATATGAAAATCTCGAAGGAAAAATCAATTTTTTTTCCAAACTAAAACGGAATTTTTGGGCCATATTATAAATAATGGTAGAATAACAGTAGACCCAGGGAAAATAGATGCAATTGATAGATATAAACCCCAGAGACTCTGAAAGAATTAAGGCAATTTTTAGGATTAGCCTCCTACTACAGGAAATTCGTGAAGAACTTCGCATATACATACATATACATATGCAAGCCACTAACAATTTACTTAAAGGGAGAAAACGGTAGTATATCGAAAAATAAAAGCACAAATGTGAAAATTAACTTAGACAGGAAGCAAAAAAAAAAATAGAACTTTATCAACCAATTTGATCTTTTATATCTTTTATATCTAAAACATTAACGACAACTGAGCAAAATTAGTCCACTTACGAAAAGGAGATGTTAGCCATAATTTGGGCATTACAAAAATTAAGGAACTATTTATACGGTATAGCAGACTTAACCATCTATACAGATCACCAATCTCTAATATTTTCAATATCGGAGAAAAATCCGAATACTAAACTAAAGAGATGGAAAAATCTAATAGAGGAATACGGCGCGAAACTAAAGTATAAAAAATCGCACGAGAACGTGGTAGCTGACGCATTATCACGCCAAGTAAACACAATGTCCGACACGTCAATTCACTCAGCTGTATCCTCAGCATTACGAAACATAAAAATGGATTTGTGGAAGGTTTAGACTTAGATCCTGCTAAATGTGTTGGGCTTGGGTTTGATGGATGTGCTACTATGGCCGGCAATACTAGTTGGGTGCAAAAAATATTAAGAGGTACATTCCAAAAAAGTTGTCATATTCATTGCGCCAGTCATTGCCTCAATTTGGTGGTTAATGACCTGAATTCAGTCTCTGAAATACGTAACACCATTTTCACCATAAAGGATGTAATAAATTTTTTCAAAGAGCCACCCCTTCGCAGAAGATACGCTCCGAATGTACATTCTTTTTGTGAAACACGCTGGTCGGAGAAGTACAAAAGCATCGCTGATTTTAAAAATTTCGATTGTGATATAATAGATGGATTGGAAAAACTAAGCACAAAAGAAAACGCTGGCAACTTCACAGTGCTGCAACTAAAAGCGTTTTTCTTATTTGTATGTTCATTATTGCCAAATATTACAGCATTCTCCAACCAGTAGTGAATATATTGCAAGCCAAGAACTATGATGTGATTAAATGTAGAGATCACATCAATAACATTTTAAATTTATTTGAGGAACATCGAGAGACATCTGCCAGCGAATTTGAAAAGATTTTTAGAGACTGTGAAAAGTTAGCTGAGAATGCATCGCTCAATATAAGTGTGCCCAGAGTCGTCGAGAAGCAAACAAAAAGATCAAATCCTCCATTCACGACAACAGCAGAGTATTACCGCCGGGCAATTTTCATTCCATATTTGGACTCTTTAATAACATCTATTAGAGAACGATTTCCTAAAGAAAACACTCCAACTTTTGATCTCGCAGCCTTAAGTCCACTGCATATGAAAACTATCTCTCTAAGCGAATTCAATGAAAAAGTTTTGCGTGCAAGCTCTTTTTACAATATAAAAGATATTAAAAATGAGCTTGAACTTTATTGCAAGTATTGGAAAGATAAGGAAGGAGATGAGTTAGATTTAATATGTGCTTACAATAGCTCAGATTTTTATCCGAGGATACGGGAGGGACTTGAAATTCTGTTCGCAATTCCCTGCACAACTGCCACTGTTGAACGGTCGTTCAGCACTCTCAGAAGAGTAAAGACATGGCTGAGAACAACAATGGGAGAGAATCGGTTGAATGGTAATAAAAGCAAACATTTCTTATAAATAATTAAGTACGAAAATTTTATTTTTTCAGGATTGTGCATGCTTAGCACCCACCGGGCCTTAGTCAAAGAGAATCAAGCGGAAATGGAAACGAAAATTCTGGAGGAGTTTTCAGCGAATCCAAGAAAACTTTTATTAGCATGAAAGGTATAAAAATAATATAAAAAATGTTACTGGAATTAAACATTTTTTTTCAGCCCCACCCTACATGAGGACCTGGCTACGCCCTTGACTCCACTCCCACCGATATTGCTGACGGTGCGTCGGCAGGTTTGAGTGTGGAAATAGCGTAACAACAACTCTCCCACCGATACTGTTGACATCTTTACAGCGGAAAAGCAATAGGTAAATTGCCGAATTGCATTTTACAAGTCACACGGCAAAACATGTGCAGCAACTGACAGGTAAAACAAAGAGTCAGGTATTTAGGCGTAGTCGTCGCAATATTTTAGTTAGCAAATCAGTTGTAATAACTCGACCGATAAAAACGGCTGCTCTTGTGTAAGCAAGAGAAATAAAACAACATTACAACCCAACTGAGTGTTTTAATAATTTATATGTAAAGAAAACAAAATTGATAACAGTACAAGCCCTATATTATTAAATTTACAAGCTCAATGTAAAACGGTAGAAGAAAATAACGAAGAAATTAAAGAAATCAGTGAAGGTAATGTACTAATTAGTGGAATAAATCGAGTAAATAACGAAACTTGCGGGTGAACATACTTGATACAATTTACAAATGAAACAAAAATTAATAATGAAATATTTCCTAATCAGAATGAAGAAATAAAACAATTTATTCTAGCACAAGGACAAGAAAATATTGAAATCTTAGAAACTTTAGCAACAGATACTAAATATGAATTTAATAATATTCAGAAACTTCATAAGTTATTAATTCCTTATGAAGAACACCCAATAAGAAACACTCTAATAACAATAGCAGTAATTATTGTATTAGGAATAATGTTATATCTAAGATTTAAGTTATATTATGCAATTATGAAATGTAAAATACTCAAATTACAAGAAAGACACCAGAAACAAAACGAGAAAATATTAAAACAACAAGGTATGGAACATATCATCAAAACGGACGCCACAACTAGCGTATAAGTTAACTTAAATAGCTCATCCACAGACGGAGAACTCACGCGTGGCTTGAGTGAACAAAATTCTTATCCCACGCTAGCCACTGCGTTGGTCGCTCGATATTATTAATAGTACAACAGAAGATATTGAGAAGATAAGGAAATTCGTTATCTCACGTCAGCCACTGCATTGGTCGCCTTATGCTATTAATAGTGAAACAATGCAAAGCCACGTAGCTAATAGTAAACATAGGCTCTAGATATACTTTTCTTTAGATTTAAGTTTTAGTTATAAATTGTAGCTCATAAGGTGCAGCAGTAGTCCACCAAATTATTATAAAATAAATAATTGAAATAATAAGAATTGTTTAACTTATTTAACTTATAAAAAGATCAGGCGATCTTTTCACCGGAGGAGGGAGGAGTTAACACCCAGCCATACACGTATGACTCACATTACCTACAACCACACATATATACAGCATAGCAACAGCAGACCACGTGAACAAAGCATGAACACAAGGCATGACATCATCGGTAAAGAATGTACTGGAACAAGCGATTGCCGCATAAACGATAAACATGACACCACCCGTAACAACCAATCAAAGGCCAACACGAGTTACTCACGCATCTATAAAAGAACGACGCGCAAGCAACTCTTGTCCTCAGTTTGAATATAGATTCAGACATAGTCAGTTATGATATTTTGTGTATACAAATATTAAATATTTAAATAAAGGAACATTCGAGGAATCGAAGGAAAATATATTTTTTTAAAGAATAATTAAAGACTATTCATAATTCCGCTGATGCTATTTCAGACATTTGTTGTTTTTGTAGAACAATATTTGTAATTTTTTGCGGATGACATACATACCTACATGTGAACGCATAGAAGTACAATGTTGTGTATGCATGTTAACATGGCAAATGTTAACAATTGCTAAATAAAAGTAATAATGCGTAATCAGCAATAATGAGTAAAGCATAGGAAATGCATCTTTAGTTGCACAATATTTCCCAAAGCAAAAGCCAGACGTTTTCATTAGCATAAAAGCTCATTTTTCGGTGTGAAGCGGAAGTCCAACACGCGCAACCCAAATAAGTCAATTCAGAGAATTGGCAACAACATCAAGTCAGCAGTTGGCCAGTGCAACTTAGCTTAGCTTTTAAGTAAATTAATTTCTAAGTTTTAGTCTTAGCTCTGTAATCAAACAAAGAAGAACTAAATAAAATTTCTTAACTGGCGCCCAACGTGGGGCCTTCGCTAGTCGCGTTTAGTAAATCGTATCAATACAATTCGCGGGTGTATCCAAGTTATCACGCGACGCAAGAATGCAACTTAGCTTAGCTTTTAAGTAAATTAATTTCCAAGTTTTAGTCTTAGCTCTGTATTCAAACAAAGAAGAACTAAATAAAATTTGTTTAAAAGAAATTCACTTAAAATTTCTGAACTGGCGCCCAACGTGGGGCCTTCGCTAGTCGCGTTTAGTAATTCGTATCAATACAATTCGTGGGTGTATCCAAGTTATCACGCGACGCAAGAATGTAATTGAAGGAGCCCCAAAATATTGCGCGTGGCCTGAGTCAGCAACAAGTAGCGCACTCAGAATCATGAACGGAAATAACAAGTTTTAAGTTGCATCCAAAAGTTGCGCGTGGACTGAGTCAGCAATTATACGTTCTCACGTCTGCCAATACCATCAGCACATATGTATTCGTTCTCACGCCTGCAAACACCAGCTCGCAACACCACAATTGCTACGCAGCAGCGGCGGCAGCAACAGCAACAACCCTACAAGAAACTGCTGATCGTTTCACTAATACACGCACATTTTTTATGTCAGAGCTGACGAAAAAATGACACTCAAATGACTGTCAATGCTTATGTTAAAGAGAGAATGATATTGCTTATATATGAAAGAATGAAATAGCTTAAATATTCAACACTGTCATCATTGACAGTAAAATGAAATTTACAATGACTGTCAATGATGATTTTTTTTTTAAATAAACACTTTTCAACACTAAACATCGTGTATAAACACTGATCTGTATGCAGAAAAGCAACCCTGTAAAAAGAGATACATACAATTCCATATGCATATGTACGTTTATAAAATGTTGCGCAAAAAAATGTTTACTGTTATTCTTGCCACAGACGAGAAGTGTTGCGCGTTAATTCAGTAAATTCTAAATCGAATTATTATATTTCGTGCGTTGTTTAAGTGATTTATGTTTTGTGATTAAATCTACAGCGGAAATGCTAGCACAGAGTTCCCTGATTAGGGAATGTAAGGTGCATTTAAAAAAAATTGAGCGATCGGTGTGCCTCATGACCGGAGAGGAAAAAGACGAGGCTCTCGCAGGTAGCAAGCCTTTTACCTATTCAAAACTTTGAGGGATGTTTGGAAGTGGAAGAAATGTTAGAGAAACCTGAGTTCGCACAATCTATGGTAAAAAACATTATTTATAATATCAACATCTTAAAAATTATTATTTACATTTATATATTATTATTTTACAGATCAGTTATGTCCACAAACTTAAAGGGACATTGCACAATATTGAAAACTCTTTCAAATATATATTTGCAGACAGCCTACTAGAGTATTTCAATTTTAATGGAAGAGGAGAAAAACAAGCATTATGTAAGCTAAAAATCTTAGAAGAAGTTTTAAGAGGTAAATAAGTGTAATGTAAAAGCAATAGAAAACTATTTTTAATTAATTTCAATTTTATAGTCGTTTACCAGCCACAAGGATCTTTCAATTTGGAAAAGAGTATACGGAGGTCTATTGAACGGGGTCACCACCGAAATAACCAAAAAAAATATATTAATAGGAAAAGAAACAATTAATATAATTTTTCAATAATTTAATTTTATTTTATTACCATTATGATTTTGAAACTTGAATTATATGATTTAAAATTAATGAATTATTGTGATTTAATAATAAGATATGCAAATATGTAAATTTTGAAACATGAATTATTGCGATTTGAAATATGAGTTATTATGATTTAATATATTATAATGTAAAATAGATTTAAAAAGAAATTTTATAAGATATCAAATTTAATTCTGATGTAATTAATTTTATTATATAGAGTTATATTAATTTTTTACAAAATTTTTGACATAAATGTTATTTTAATATTCAGATTATAAATGAATAACGATAAAACTAATTTGAACAAAAAAAATGTGTCATCATTGAAAGATTTACAGTCATACATGACAAATTGCAGCTATGTTAGCTTTTCAGTCATTATTGACAATTTTCAGCTTTGACAGATTTGTGGCCAGCAATGAACCAAGAAAAAGCATGAGAGTAAGCAGTAGAGATATATACTGATTTAATTCCGAATACCAGTGTGTTAAAGAGAGATGCAAGCTCACACGCATGCGTTTGTTTACATCAGTTTTTTCACTAGGCTCTTAAGAAAATGATAGAAACTTTGTTCTGCGCGCTGACTGAATTTCTTTCAGCTCTGACAGTCAAATGTACGTTCAGCTGACTGTCAGTGTTCTTGTAGGGAAGTAGCTGGAAGGTAGTTTATAATTAGAATATTTTTCACAAAAATTATTAAAAGATTTGGAATATTCTGCTCTTCGAGCTGGACGCGCTCCATTATTAATAAAGTAAAAACAAAATTGGCATTTTGAATTAATTGGCGCCCAACGTGGGGCAGTGTTTAAGCAAAGTAGTTTGTCGGTGTCGGTTAAAAACGAGCAACTACAATCAACCAGCTGCCACAAACAATCAGTATTATGCCGCTGAAAGTCGATCGAATCAAGGACCAGCCAGCAACTGCAATCAACCAGCTATCGTAAACGAGCAGCAGCTATTCCATTGGCGGATCAGGACAGGAGGAAGATCGAAGCAGCCGGCAATCATGAATTTAATGTAAGTTGAGAAACTCGAATTTCAATTTTAGAATCAAAGATCTAAACATTGAGGGTACCTCTTGTTAAAAAATAAAATATATTAAGGAAGTGAAATTTAAACTCTAATAGTTTACGGTGCACCCGGTATTTATTTTGTGAAAATAGTAATAACTTTTTCAATGATTAATTGAGGAATAGTGAAGAGTATTGGTTACACTTTATATGAATAGGCCAACCGTCAACTTAATTGACTTAGTCTCTAGCTTTGAAAATATTAAATTATCAGAAGAAGAACGAAACCCAGCTTACACATGCGCGGCGGTCACTGCTGCTTTAGGGGTGCAGAGGCGGGAGTTTGAGAATAGGCTTAAGGTCATGCAGGACCAAATTGATAACGTATCCCAAAAACCCACTATAACGACTTACGAAAAAATTAAGATAGTAGCGGGTAGAACCTGCGAAGAATCGCTGGACGTTGTAAGGTCTCTACCCGAATTTTCCGGTCAAACCGAAGGTTATGTGTCCTGGCGTGAGGCGGCACAAAACGCATATGAGATTTTTAAGGACTACGATGGTAGCTCACGGCACTACCAAGCCGTTACCATTATAAGAAATAAAATTCGAGGCGCTGCCGATGCCCTTTTATCGTCGTTTAGCACTGTCTTTTAACACTGTCTTAAATTTTAACGCCACAGTGCTCGAATTTTATGATGAGGTTGAGAAAAAACTCTCCTTACTTGCTAATAAAACCAAAATGTCTCATGAAGAAAGTATTGCAGGCGCAATTAACGAGAAATATAGGGCCAACGCTCTTAGAGTGTTCATTTCTGGGTTAAGGAAGCCCCTTTGCAATATTCTCTTCGCATCGTAACCTAGTGACTTGCCATCCGCCCTGGCACTCGCTCAGGAAGTCGATGCGAATCATGAACGTTACACGACTCAGATAAATATAACTGGACACGATAACATAATGAGCTTACCTTACTTACGGCACCGGGCGCTGGTAAATCGCCAGCTGATGGAACAGCTAACCGATGGGTATGAAAAAGGATTGACAACGACGTCAATAATTCTCATGGTAATAATAATTATCGCCGTATTTTTTTCCATAATAACATTCTATAAAAAGCTGAAGCGACAGGCTGCAATAGTAAGAGTAGTAGAAAACATCACTCAGGTGACAAGAGAAAGGTCCGAGGACGTCCCTCACTTAGGAGGGGAGGAGTTATCACGCGACGCAAAAATGTAATTGAAGGAGCACCAAAATATTGCGCGTGGCCTGAGTCAGCAACAAGTAGCGCACTAAGAATCATGAACGGAAATAACAGGTTTTAAGTTGCATCCAAAAGTTCCGTGAGGACTGAGTCAGCAATTATACGTTCTCACGTCTGCCAATACCATCGGCACATATGTATTCGATCTCACGCCTGCAAACACCAGCTCGCAACACCACAACTGCTACGCAGCAACGGCGGCAGCAACAGCAACAGGTAGCTTGAGGGTAGTTTATAATTAGAATAATTTTCGAATACTCGTAATAAAGTCAATAAAAACAAAAGTGGCATTTTGAATTAATTTGTATACAAAAAATTATAAGTCTTAGCCACATTATTTATATATATTCCTTATTTGGAGAGCCTCCTCTTTCAGTTTTTATCACATTTACGTTAGCACTGTCAGCAATCACGCCGTCATTGCGAACTGAAGTTTTAGAGACAAAATAAATAAAAACTAGTGTAGGTAAGGATAAAGAAGAATATTTAAAAAATTTAGACGATGTATTTGCATTGCTCCACAATTCGGGATTAAAAGTGAACTATGAAAAATCAAAATTTCTCCAAACACATGTGCAATCTTTGGGTTATCTTGCTACACAGGATGGATTCCTGCCCGATCCCAAACAAATTTTGTTGGAAATACAAAAGTCACATGGATACACATATTCAATATAGATCTTGGAAAGAAAAAAAGCTCTCTCTCTCTCTCTTTGTTCTCTCTCTCTCTCTCTGACTACGAGCTTTTGTTCAAAATTACTTTTTATGCACATGTGTACCCAGACACTTTGCCATAGATAAAACTTTACTTACATACTTGCTTGTAGACGACGAGTGCGTGCAGTTGTATCAACAATAAAAATATTAATAATAACAAGATAAGTAGTATATTTTTACTTAAAGTGGAATCAGGCTGGTTGGAGTTTATTTATAAAAATCAAGGAGAAATTGGCAAAAATAAACCAATTACTTATATCTCAAGATATTTTAACTAAACAGTAGAGGTGGGCACGGGCCGGGCTTTTTTTCGTGGTCCGCGGGCTTACACAGGCCCGGAGCGGGCCCGGGCCTTAGCAAAAAGGCCCGGCTCGTAAAAACCCGAAATAGGCCCACAAAAGCCCGAAATAGGTCTGAAAACAAATTTGATTTGATCGCGTTCTTTTTTTTTATTCTCGAATTAGAACCGCCATTTATCGCATTTTATTTGCTTACGGTGCAACGCAATGCAGCTAGTATTCTATAAATTCTATCCTGTCGAGATGCGCCATTATCGATACTACTATCGATTTGGTTATACAATATTTTACTTGTTTGCACACCACTAATTCAAAATTGGCGTCCTATTGTGAAATTCATAAACTTTGAAATATAAAATATGTCGCGACAAACCATTCAGGACGCTGTGAATAAAAAAAGTGAATGTGTAAAGCTAATACAAAATGAAAAAGGCAGGAGTGACGTGTGGAAGCTGTTCGATTGCGTTAATTATAATGGCAATAATGTCGATTTTGTGTGCTGCCGGAGCTGTAAGCATGTGCTAGTGTATAATTCAAAACAAGGCACGGGCACCCTCAGCCGCCATAAGTGCATGTCTCAACAAGATGCGACGCGATTTCGGGATTCGTTTGCTCGAAAGCAGCTAGCCTTAGTTGCTGTTCAAATATCATTGAACATGCTTATTTATCAGCAAAGCCGAAATTCTACTGAATACAAATATCTATTTATATATTAATAAACATATATATGTACATACATAATGCATTTACATGCAATGCGCATGCAATAAAAACAAAAATGCATAGGGACACATGTCATAAATTTAGAGAAGAGATAAGATTATCATACACACACATATGTATCAAAACAACCCCATGTCAAGCAGCAATAAACAATATGCTGCAATACATATAATATACACACATACGCATATATTTAGATAGATAAGATAGTTTTACAAATTGTATATAAGCAAGAAAAATACGAAATAAAGATCAGATTTGAAAGAAAATCTCAATCGAAAACATTCCTTTTATTTACAAATTTTACTTCCCCCACCAGTGGTAAGGGGTAAAAGAAGAATTAAAAGGAAATATTTCAAATAAAGGAGCCGTTAGCTATCATTTATTGCCCCCCACCCGAGGTAAGGAATAAGTGAAGCAAAACGCTTAACCTTTATTAATATATATTTGGTCCAATCGAGCCTAAAAAAAAAAAGAGCTCAGCCAAAATTAAAGAAGCCCTGTTATTAATACAAATACAGGCAAAATTAAATTGTAAGACGGGTGTATATTCCCGCATATTGACAAAATAAAAATAATAATTGTAAGACGGGTGTATATTCCCGCATATTGACAAAATAAAAATATATGTAAGACGGGTGTATATTCCCGCATTAAAACCGATCGCATAAGCCGTTTTAGCAGAGACTAAACGCAGTGATCTAACTGCTATCTAAAAAATATTCAGCGGCTGTGAGTCGAGGCACAGCAAGGTCACCTCCAACGATTTCTTTGGAGAAAAGCAAGCAGTTCATCAATAAATAGGAGAAGTTTTGCGAAAAAATTCTCGAAATGGGTATAAACAGAAAGAAAATTCTGGATGCCCAGGCAGATTTAGCCGAAAAAGTGTTGTCCACATCCAACACTATTTCAGGAAAGGCATTAAAGAAAGCAAAAATTGAAGAAAACATTAAAATTCTTGAAAAGTACCAAAAAGAATTCGATACCAACCACGAAAAGTTAATGGCAGATGGCATAGGAGAAGAAGATTACTTCAAGAAGAATGAATACAATAACACTATGATTAAAATCGAAGAGGCAATCAATGCATTAAAGATGAGCATTTTAAAAGATAAGCCTCTAGTCGAATTTGATCGGCAAATTGAAACAGTTCAAATACGATGCACTAATCCAGATCAAAAAACTTCCATATTCATGAGGAAAATTGAAAACCTCAGAAGAAAAATGGAAGATCTAAGCATGGAACTAACGATTGACAACGATCAAATAAAAGGCTTAGACTGCTTATTCAATGACATCCAAAATCTAAAAAGCAAATTAGATTTTAATGTTGAAATTGAAGACATATTCGAAAAAATATGTGACGAATATTACGAAGATCTTCAGAATTTAAAAAGGAAATTAAAAAAAGAAGAGCCTCAAATTTCTTATCGCCCTAATTTGGATTTGGAAAAATTAAAAATTCCAATATTCTATGGCGATATTAAAGAATGGGCAAATTTTTATAACGTGTTCCAAGAAATGGTACACAATAACGAGCAGTTGCCAAGCGCAGAGAAAATGCTGCGTCTTCGTCTCTGCTTAAAAGGCGAAGCTGCGCGATTAATTCAGCACCTACAAATTTCAACAAGAAATTATGAAGCTGCATGGAGTCTGCTAAAACAAAGGTATGACAACCAAAGAATTCTGTTCACAACACAGTGGGATAGAATAATGGATCAACCAAATATAAATAGTGACAATGCTGAAAGCGTGAGACAACTATTAGATACAACAAATGAGTGTCTTAATGCTATAGAGTCACTGGGAATAAGCATTGAACAAGCTGATCCATTTATTGCGCGTGTAATTGTCCGGAAGTTAGACAAAGAAGGACTGAAGTTATATGAGCAAACAGTTAAAAAGACGAGAGAAATTCAACAATTATCGGACATCAGAGATTTTTTCGATCAACATTTTCAAACATTGAAAGCAGTGGCTGATAAAGAACATCTTAATAAAAATCGTAAACAACATATGTTCAAAGTCAATAATACCTTCAATAATACAAGACAGCCAATCAAGCAGATGTGTTCCTATTGTAAAATTGTAGGTCACACTTTACAGCAATGCAGAAGATTCAAAAGCATAACCATTGATGATAGACGTAAATATGTAAAAGACAACAAAATCTGTTACAGGTGCCTAAATCATAATTGGGGAGAAATTTGCAACAGCAACATCAAGTGTACGAAATGTTCTCGAAATCATCATGACACCCTACATGTTGAATCCGAAGAGAGCAAAAAAGTTATGTCCACAACAAATAGCTTAAAAGCTGTTATACTAGCTACAGCTCAAATAAGAGCAAAGACAGCAAGTGGAGAATATATATTGCTACGCGCACTTATAGATCAAGGATCACAAATAACCACAATATCCGAAGAAGCAGCACAGATATTAAAACTGCCGAGGATGAAAACAAAAACAAAACTATATGGTTTAAGTGACGCTGTAGTTGGTGAATCAAAAGCTACAATTCAAGTTGAAATTAAACCAAGATTTTTAAGTAACTACAAAGAAAAGGTAAATGCCGTAGTTTTACCAGTTCTAACCAGTGCACAACCGGATATCTCATTTAATTACAACTTTAAAATTTGGGAAAATTATACTCTTGCTGATCCGTTATTCAACAAATCAGACAGAATTGATATGATAATTGGAGGAGATATATTCAGCAGTATAATTGAAAACGGAATTAAAAAAAGATCACGGTGTTCTTGGTCAAGCGACGAAATTCGGCTGGATATTATCTGGCATAGTTAAAGCAAAAGTTACTGGCAAAATAACGACAGCGGTAACTAATTTGGAACGATTTTGGGAAATCGAAGACATATCAACTGATGATGATGTACAAGAAGATGACACCACCTTGAAGCAGTACGAAGAAACTACCAAAAGAGATGCAGATGGCAGATTTATTGTGGAAATTCCATTCAAAAAAGATAAAGAATTAGGAGAATCACGTAAGAAGGCAAGTAGCGCGTCTAATATCAATGGAAAACAGATTCAAGAGCAACAGTAAACTCAAAGAAGAATACAGCAAATTCATCAAAGAATATATAGACCTTGGCCATATGAGAAAAGTTGATGACAAACAAAGAGGTAAATATTATTTACCTCATCAAGCTAGATTTAAAAAGAAATTTTATAAGATATCGAATTTAATTCTGATGTAATTAATTTTATTATATAGAGTTATATTAATTTTTTACAAAATTTTTGACATAAATGTTATTTTAATATTCAGATTATAAATGAATAAAGATAAAACTAATTTGAACAAAAAAAAATGTGTCATCATTGAAAGATTTACAGTCATAAATGACAAATTGCAGCTATGTTAGCTTTTCAGTCATTATTGACAATTTTCAGCTTTGACAGATTTGTGGTCAGCAATGAACCAAGAAAAAGCATGAGAGTAAGCAGTAGAGATATATACTGATTTAATTCCGAATACCAGTGTGTTAAAGAGAGATGCAAGCTCACACGCATGCGTTTGTTTACATCAGTTTTTTCACTAGGCCCTTAAGAAAATGATAGAAACTTTGTTCTGCGCGCTGACTGAATTTCTTTCAGCTCTGACAGTCAAATGTACGTTCAGCTGACTGTCAGTGTTCTTGTAGGGAAGTAGCTGGAAGGTAGTTTATAATTAGAATATTTTTCAGTATAATGTTTGGTGCTCTTCGAGCTGGACGCGCTCCACTCGAATACTCGTAATAAAGTCAATAAAAACAAAATTGGCATTTTGAATTAATTGGCGCCCAACGTGGGGCAGTGTTTAAGCAAAGTAGTTTGTCGGTGTCGGTTAAAA
The DNA here is from genome assembly GCF_024586455.1 of Bactrocera neohumeralis. NCBI lineage: Eukaryota > Metazoa > Arthropoda > Insecta > Diptera > Tephritidae > Bactrocera > Bactrocera neohumeralis. Next base: position 65,858,782 of record NC_065921.1, on the reverse strand, counting down.
ACGAGCAACTACAATCAACCAGCTGCCACAAACAATCAGTATTATGCCGCTGAAAGTCGATCGAATCAAGGACCAGCCAGCAACTGCAATCAACCAGCTATCGTAAACGAGCAGCAGCTATTCCATTGGCGGATCAGGACAGGAGGAAGATCGAAGCAGCCGGCAATCATGAATTTAATGTAAGTTGAGAAACTCGAATTTCAATTTTAGAATCAAAGATCTAAACATTGAGGGTACCTCTTGTTAAAAAATAAAATATATTAAGGAAGTGAAATTTAAACTCTAATAGTTTACGGTGCACCCGGTATTTATTTTGTGAAAATAGTAATAACTTTTTCAATGATTAATTGAGGAATAGTGAAGAGTATTGGTTACACTTTATATGAATAGGCCAACCGTCAACTTAATTGACTTAGTCTCTAGCTTTGAAAATATTAAATTATCAGAAGAAGAACGAAACCCAGCTTACACATGCGCGGCGGTCACTGCTGCTTTAGGGGTGCAGAGGCGGGAGTTTGAGAATAGGCTTAAGGTCATGCAGGACCAAATTGATAACGTATCCCAAAAACCCACTATAACGACTTACGAAAAAATTAAGATAGTAGCGGGTAGAACCTGCGAAGAATCGCTGGACGTTGTAAGGTCTCTACCCGAATTTTCCGGTCAAACCGAAGGTTATGTGTCCTGGCGTGAGGCGGCACAAAACGCATATGAGATTTTTAAGAACTACAATGGTAGCTCACGGCACTACCAAGCCGTTACCATTATAAGAAATGAAATTCGAGGCGCTGCCGATGCCCTTTTATCGTCGTTTAGCACTATCTTTTAACACTGTCTTAAATTTTAACGCCACAGTGCTCGAATTTTATGATGAGGTTGAGAAAAAACTCTCCTTACTTGCTAATAAAACCAAAATGTCTCATGAAGAAAGTATTGCAGGCGCAATTAACGAGAAATATAGGGCCAACGCTCTTAGAGTGTTCATTTCTGGGTTAAGGAAGCCCCTTTGCGATATTCTCTTCGCATCGCAACCTAGTGACTTGCCATCCGCCCTGGCACTCGCTCAGGAAGTCGATGCGAATCATGAACGTTACACGACTCAGATAAATATAACTGGACACGATAACATAATGAGCTTACCTTACTTACGGCACCGGGCGCTGGTAAATCGCCAGCTGATGGAACAGCTAACCGATGGGTATGAAAAAGGATTGACAACGACGTCAATAATTCTCATGGTAATAATAATTATCGCCGTACTTTTTTCCATAATAACATTCTATAAAAAGCTGAAGCGACAGGCTGCAATAGTAAGAGTAGTAGAAAACATCACTCAGGTGTCAAGAGAAAGGTCCGAGGACGTCCCTCACTTAGGAGGGGAGGAGTTATCACGCGACGCAAAAATGTAATTGAAGGAGCACCAAAATATTGCGCGTGGCCTGAGTCAGCAACAAGTAGCGCACTCAGAATCATGAACGGAAATAACAGGTTTTAAGTTGCATCCAAAAGTTGCGTGTGGACTGAGTCAGCAATTATACGTTCTCACGTCTGCCAATACCATCGGCACATATGTATTCGATCTCACGCCTGCAAACACCAGCTCGCAACACCACAACTGCTACGCAGCAACGGCGGCAGCAACAGCAACAGGTAGCTTGAGGGTAGTTTATAATTAGAATAATTTTCGAATACTCGTAATAAAGTCAATAAAAACAAAAGTGGCATTTTGAATTAATTTGTATACAAAAAATTATAAGTCTTAGCCACATTATTTATATATATTCCTTATTTGGAGAGCCTCCTCTTTCAGTTTTTATCACATTTACGTTAGCACTGTCAGCAATCACGCCGTTATTGCGAACTGAAGTTTTAGAGACAAAATAAATAAAAACTAGTGTAGGTAAGGATAAAGAAGAATATTTAAAAAATTTAGACGATGTATTTGCATTGCTCCACAATTCGGGATTAAAAGTGAACTATGAAAAATCAAAATTTCTCCAAACACATGTGCAATCTTTGGGTTATCTTGCTACACAGGATGGATTCCTGCCCGATCCCAAACAAATTTTGTTGGAAATACAAAAGTCACATGGATACACATATTCAATATAGATCTTGGAAAGAAAAAAAAGCTCTCTCTCTCTCTCTCTTTGTTCTCTCTCTCTCTCTGACTACGAGCTTTTGTTCAAAATTACTTTTTATGCACATGTGTACCCAGACACTTTGCCATAGATAAAACTTTACTTACATACTTGCTTGTAGACGACGAGTGCGTGCAGTTGTATCAACAATAAAAATATTAATAATAACAAGATAAGTAGTATATTTTTACTTAAAGTGGAATCAAGCTGGTTGGAGTTTATTTATAAAAATCAAGGAGAAATTGGCAAAAATAAACCAATTACTTATATCTCAAGATATTTTAACTAAACAGTAGAGGTGGGCACGGGCCGGGCTTTTTTCGTGGTCCGCGGGCTTACACAGGCCCGGAGCGGGCCCGGGCCCTAAAATTAAAATTCGTGCGGGCTTCGTCCGGGCCCGGGCCTTAGCAAAAAGGCCCGGCCCGTAAAAACCCGAAATAGGCCCACAAAAGCCCGAAATAGGTCTGAAAACAAATTTGATTTGATCGCGTTCTTTTTTTTTATTCTCGAATTAGAACCGCCATTTATCGCATTTTATTTGCTTACGGTGCAACGCAATGCAGCTAGTATTCTATAAATTCTATCCTGTAGAGATGCGCCATTATCGATACTACTATCGATTTGGTTATACAATATTTTACTTGTTTGCACACCACTAATTCAAAATTGGCGTCCTATTGTGAAATTCATAAACTTTGAAATATAAAATATGTCGCGACAAACCATTCAGGACGCTGTGAATAAAAAAAGTGAATGTGTAAAGCTAATACAAAATGAAAAGGGCAGGAGTGACGTGTGGAAGCTGTTCGATTGCGTTAATTATAATGGCAATAATGTCGATTTTGTGTGCTGCCGGCTGCTAAGCATGTGCTGGTATAATTCAAAACAAGGCACGGGCACCCTCAGCCGCCATAAGTGCATGTCTCAACAAGATGCGCTTAAGTCACAGCCCAAATTGGACATGTTTGCCAAAAAAGTTGTTTCGACGCGATTTCGGGATTCGTTTGCTCGAAAGCAGCTAGCCTTAGTTGCAAAAGACTTGCACCCTTGCAATATTACCGAAGGTAAGTTCTATTCACATTGCATTCATTGATTGACTCTTTTTTTTGTGAATTGGTAGGTAGCGGCTTCCGTGAATATAGCCAAGCGCTTCTCAACATAGGAGCAGAATTTGGAAGTCAGTCTTTCGATGATTTGGTTATATCCCGTAAAGTGTTAAGCACTACCATCATGGAGAAAGAGTACGAAACGTTGAAGACTCAACTTATCATAAGTTTGAAAGACCAACAACTGGCATACACGACCGACATGTGGAGTGACGACTACACGCAGCGATTTCTTGAACCCTCCTTATAAAGAGATGAATTTCCTCTCAGAGGAAAAAAGAGAAAATGTGTTAGCTACGGTAAAAGCAATGCTCTCCGAATTTATAGGAGATCATGAAAATAGTAGCTTTGATGACATAACTAATAAAATAAGCCCAAATAATTCCGAAAATGGAATGTTTGATGAATTTTCAGACTTAAGTTATGTAAAAAAACGAAAAGTTGAGAAAAACGCTATCGACATAGAGCTTGACAAATACTTGACCATTCCAGTAGCTCATGGCACACATATTTTAGAATTCTGGAAAAATGCCAGGGACTTAAAATACCTTCCCAAATTAGCTCGGACCATTCTGGCTATTCCAGCCAGTTCGTCTACGAGCGAAAGGCTTTTTTCAACATCGGGCCATGTTTTAAATGAAAAACGCACTAGGCTAAAAAGCACAAATTTAGAAAAAAATTTATTTTTAAGTAAAAATATGACTTAGTTCGTTTTTTTTAATACATAACAATATTCAATATACCTTAATAAATGTGGACTTATATACATATATATAAATTGCATGTCTTTTAAATTTCCTTATATGTGTAAATAAGTTTCGTGCCGGGCCGGGCCGGGCCCGGGCCATGGTGGAAAAGATTCGTGTTCGGCCGGGCCGGGCCTCCCAAAAAACAGTTTGTTTTCGTGCGGGCCCGGGCCTCAAAATACAGGCCCGCGCCCACCTCTGCTAAACAGTACTACTACCGAAAAGGAGGTGTTTGCAATCATATGGGCACTTGATAAACTTAGGACTTATTTATACGGAGCAAAGGAAATAAAAATATAAATCGACAATCAACACCTTATGTTCGCCTTGAGTAATAGCCCTGACAGATGAGCAAAATTAATTGCCATTAAGAAATGCTAATGCGCATTGAAATTTCATGGTTACAGACGGCAGACTTGTGCCCTTAGAGAGCCGTTGTTGAAATTCTTTTACTTATTAAAAAAAGTGAAAAAAATGGATCGGATTTCGATATTTTTAGAAGATCAATATAAATTTAATGAAAAAATTCGTTTATTACTAAATGCGTTAAAAGAGAACAGAGTGCAGTAAAATCGCTCAGCCACACCTACGAAATGTTTGGACATTCGTAAGTAAATTGGTATTTTAATTTGGGATTGAAATCAAAAATTGTGTATTTTTTCAAACACCGAAGTGGTAAATCCCTGCAAATGGATGATTCAAGGTTCAAGGAAAACTTTCGCCTGAATAGAAACGCTTTCAAAATATTGTGCGAAAAAGTTAAATATATTGATAAAATGGATAGCAACATGAGGCTTGAGTATTCCACTTGAAAAAAAGAGTAGTTATAGCACTCTTTTCATTTGGGTTCGGCAGCGGAGTATAGGACCGTTGCTAGATTCTTTGGCATTGGGCGCAGCACAGCTGGCGAAATTGGGATAGATTTTTGCCATGCAGTTTGTGATAGTCATTCGGATTGCATTTATGCATATCCCCCACATCCTCAAGAACTGAAAAGAATCGTAGAAGGCTTCACACTGATTGGGTTTCCACAATGCTTTGGTGCTGTAAATGGTTGTCACATCGATGTTCAGCCCAAAAAGACGAAGCCATAGATTACTACAATTATAAAGGATGGTTGTTGGCAATCTCTGATCACATGTAAATTTGTGACTACATTGATTTGTTTACATTTTTATTACTTGCAGATCAAATTTTACACCTATTCCATCTTATCCCATCGGAATCCTCCACACAGACATTATTGAGGTCGCAGGTGAAAAATATATATCCTGCATAGATAAAATTCGGAATACGAAAATACAAGTTGTCTTTACTTTTCATCAGCGACTGCGACCGGTAACTTTTATACCAGAATTCGTTGTGAAACTATGACCACCAAAGTAGGGGAGACCGGGGTAGCTTCGGCTTTGGGGTACATTCGGCAATCGCGTTTTCGGTATGAAGGAACAATCTGCATTGACCATAAACAACAGCAAAATCCGCACGTACAAATGCAACTGCAATCGCAAGACCTGTCGCTGAAGCAGCGCACATAATTCCTCCATATCCTGATGTACGAACTACCCAACTTCTAACCTCATCATCAACAACAACAACAGCAAAATTCGCACGTACAAATGCAACTGCAATCGCAGGTGCATCAGTCGCCACATAATTGGTCGATGCATAAAGTAGCGAACACTTACCCATCATTCATAAAAAATATCGATTTGTAGTCTCACATCTCTCTCTATGCATTCGACAAATTTACATGTGTTTTTGTGTTTTCGGGAGTGCTGATAGTGTTTTCGACTCTAAAATAAAAGTGTATTAAACTTTTTGTGTTTTACCTTTTTTTAAACTTTGATCAAAACTAAAAGGTGAGAATGTTAACTCTGTGAAAAAGTGTGATTAAGGGATAAAAAGAGTGAATTACTTAAAATAAAATAGAGAAAACGAAAATGGGAATGTCCGGGGTAGATACAGCGTTTTGTGTTGGGGCACATTCAGCGAACCTACATATATTTTTGCCGAATGTGCCCCGGGCAGAAATACAAGTTCGCCGAAGGTGCCCCGTATAATTTCTTTTTTTTTTATAGATTTATATAGATAGTGAAAAATGGTTCGAAATTATGAGCGTAAAGCACAATCGAATATTGACGAAAGCAAGATGAGAAAGGCAGTTGCAGATGTTTTAAACGGTGTAGAAACGCCAACGTCTGCAGGTAAAAAATATAATTTAAAACGACAAACCATCGAATCCCGAGTAAAGAAACAAGATCCTTTAGCCGGTCACACGGCTGAAGATGCTATTCACCAGTCAAAATTTACCTGGAGACAAGTTTTTACGATGAAGGAAAAAATCGAACTAGTGGACTACATTAAACAGTGTTGTTATTATCAATATGGGTTATCATATAAAAGTTTTCAGAAGTTGGCATACCAATACGCTGTCACTAACGGCAAAGACTTTCCTGAAAAATGGAATGTTCAGAAAGAAGCTGGGGAGGATTGACTACAGTGAAACCCGCTTTAGTACACCGCAAGTTTATCAATTAAACAAAAACTACTGATTCTTCATTTAGTTGAGCGTAATGAAAAACCGAAAAAAGACATTGCACAACATTTTAAGTGTGATATTTCAACCATAAAAACGATTTTGAGGAATCGCAAACAAGTGGAGGAAGCTGCAAACGCCACCTGCATGAAACGCAAGCGTTTGCGTGAAAGCTGTAATAAAGAAATTGAAAAGGCTCTTGCCAAATGGTTTGACCAAATAAGGGCTGCAAACGTAGTGTTGAAAGATGCTCAACTCCTCAAAAAAGCTAGAGAATTCGCTAATAAAATGCATTTTGATTTTTCTCCCACGAATGGCTGGCTGTGGCGCTGGAAACGGCGAGAGGGCATTAAATTTGCAAAAACAACTGGAGAAGCGGCTGATGCTGACACTGCGGGGGCGGATTCATATAGACGTCACATATTGCAGAATTTATTAAAAAACTATGAACCCTGCAATGTTTTTAATGCGGACGAGAGCGGATTACTTTATAAAGCACTTCCGAATGGGACTTTGGCTAGAAAGGGAACTACTGTGACTGGAGGAAAAAGTCAAAAAATTCGTCTAACCCTGTTGTTTTGTTGCAATGCAGACGGAAGTGAAAAAAAATATATTCCATTGGAAAATCAAAAAATCCTCGCTGCTTTAGAGGGAAAATCATACCCTTTCCATATTATTTTCAGGGTAAAGCTTGGATGGTTAGTTCGCTTTGGACAAATATTTTAAAAGAGTTTGATCGCGATATGATTAAGCAAAATAGAAAAGTTGCGCTATTTATTGATAATGCTCCTTGCCATAAGGTGACCGACTTAGTTCTGGAAAATGTCAGAGTTGAATTATTAATATTTTTTATTGAAAATAATTCCTCTGACGTCGTTGAAGAAGTAATAGATGTTACAATAGATCCTACAGAGTTTAAGGAATATGTTAACTGCGATAAAGAGCTTGAATGTTTTGGAACATTGACGGAAGATGAAATTGTTTCATCATCTTAGACGAAAATTCCAGCGAAGCATCTTCTGAAGAAAATTCAGAAGATGAATGTAATGATGTTCCACCCACCTTAGTAGCAGCTATAGCTGCGCTTTGAACAGTTAAACATTTTATGGAAAGTAAAAATCTTTATCTTGATGAAATTGAATCGCTTGAAGAAAAACTCTTTAAATGTTTTTTCAAACCCACATCCAAAATCTAAAAAGCAAATTAGATTTTAATGTTGAAATTGAAGACATATTCGAAAAATGCTACGATCTTGAATATTACGTGACGAATATTACGAGTTATGTTTAATTCATCTTCAGAATTTAAAAAGGGAATTAAAAAAAGAAGAGCCTAAAATTTCTTTTCGCCCTAACTTTGAAGAAAGAAAAATAATAAAAAATTCCAACATTTTATGGCGATATTAAGGAATGGGCCAATTTTTACAACGTGTTTCAAGTTATGGTACATGACAACGAGCAGATGCCGTACATAGAAAAAATGCTGCGTCTTCGTCAATGCTTAAAAGGCGAAGCTGCACGAGTAATACAGCATTTTCAAATTTCGTCGAAAAATTATGAAGCTGCATGGAGTCAACTTAAGAAAAAGTACGACAATCAGCCAATTCTGTTCATCATACCAAAATTATCTACAACTGCGACGAAACTAATTAATGCAGTGCAAAATATTGAAGACGAAAAACTAATAACAGTTCGATCACTCCCTCTATCTTCTGTTGAGGAAAAAACAACAGAAATAATAGAGGAAGATAAAAAAGAAAATGAATTTGAAGAAGAATTCTTTGAAGAATTACATAAACCTTCAAAAACTGAGGAATCTCACAATCTCATATCTCTTCCGGCAGGCTCACAGTACCCACCTCGAGTTACTTAAGCGGGTTCTTTTAAGTACCCAACCCGCTTAAGTACCTTAAAATGCTGACATTTTTCGTGAGGTACTTAACCGGGTTTTACTGTATATGGTTTTATGAAACGGAATTCGAGCCTAACTCTTCGTAAGCCAGAGCGAACTAGTTTAGCAAGACTAAAAGGTTTCTCAAAAAAAGCTATCGACGAATTTTATTTAAACTTAAAAAAACTTTATGAGGCGTATTCATTTCAACCAAATGATATTTACAATTTGGATGAAACTGGTATTACGACCGTCGTTGATTCGCCAAAGGTCTGTGAATTAATTAGCGATTTTAGTTATAATGTTTAACAAATTCGAGGTGCTTTTCAGATAATTGCAACGAAGGGTCAACGACAAGTTGGGCAAGCTGTTTCAGCTGAGAGAAGCAGTTTGGTCACCCTTGTGGGAATAATCAACGCCAGTGGAAATCGGCTTCCACCAGCTTACGTTTTTCCACGCGTACGACATAGTTCCCAATTTTTAAATGGATGTGTTTCGGAGTCTATGGGGTTAACCAGTAAAAGTGGTTGGATGATGTCGGAATTGTTTATAGACGTTCTTAAACACATTCAAAATAACACAAAATGTTCTAAAGAGGGACCGATTCTTTTGCTTCTCGACAACCATTCATCTCACTGCAGCGTTGACTGCATCAATTATTCACGGGATAATGGAATACATCTATTGTCGTTTCCCCCTCATACTTCGCACCGTCTCCAGCCACTTGACGTGTCAGTTTACGGACCATTTAAAAAATTTCTTCAAACATCTTTTACTGATTTTATGACAAAAAATCCAGGAAAGAGAATAACGATATACGAAGTTGCCAACCTGTCTAACTTACCATTCCAAAGTGCATTCAGATCAGAAAATATAATCAGTCGTTTCCAGTCAACAGGAATATATCCTTTCAATTCCCAAATTTTAGCGAAGACGAGTTCGCTCCGGCAGATCATACGGATGAGGATAGTTTGACTGAACCTCTTCCGCTTCAGCCTGATAATATTGTTAATATTACAGACCCACTTCAGCTAGATCAAAGTGTTAGTGCACCTGTTTCCCGAACACCAGAACAAATTCGTCCCATTTCCCGTTTAAATGCTTCTAAAACCACTGCTCGATCTGGCTGCTCTCGAATTTTGACTAGTTCGTGTGAGAAAAAACGGATGGTTCCGTTAGAAATGATATTGATTCTTCTGACGAAAGTAACATAAGTGTTGAATACGCAGACACTGACGAATCAGTTGGATCTTTCGTTGGTGGCAAAGAAACGCCGGAGATGGAGAATTTTTCAAATAATGAATTGACTGATAACTTCGAACTGAATGTGGGAGATTATGTTCTTGCCGGACCTCCTCAAACCTGTAAACAAAAAGTTTATTATGTTGCTGAAATCATTGAGAGCGTTAGTGAATGTGCATTCACAGTTAGCTTTCTTAGGAAACTGTTCTGCAGCCTATATTTGTCAAGGCCGAGAACAAGGATATATATCATTGGTTTTGAAAAGCGAAATTATATTTAAACTTCCTAACCCGGTGAATCCTGCTTCAACATCGCGTAGTCGCACTAAATATATATTTGAAATCGATCTAAGTGGCTTCAACATCAAATAACTTTATATTTTTTAAAGCCAAGAAGGCAACGCAGAGTACCATAAAATATGCTTTTTGTTTATCTCTTTATATTTAATAAAAAAGCCAAGGAGGCAACGCTTTTAACTACAGTACCATAAAATATGCTTTTTGTTTATCCCTTTATATTTAATAAAACGTAAAAAGATTAAAAAAGGGCTTTTTATTTAATAACTAAATCTCACCACATGAACGACGAAGGTTCCCCAGGAATTGCCGGAGCTACCCCGCCCCGGGGTACATTCACCAGATTTGACTCTTTTCAATTAACCTTAAATAAATTTGTCTCCGCTACAATTTCAAGAAAAGTTTCACCAACATCTTCTTTTTAAATAACGTGAGACTCGTTCAAGATTATATAAGTTTCGATTCGTTGGATATTTTCTGAGATATCCAGGTTCAAAAAAAAGTGCCGCTGGTACCCCGGTCTCCCCTAATCGGAATCGTGCCTTCGTTAGCAGCAACTTCAACTATGGACAAATTTTTAACAAAAAATAACAAAAGGTGATCATAAATAGTTCAATGTACTTATATGTTTTACTGATTAATTTGAATTTTTTGTTGAAGTAGATCAAGTGTATAACTGAAAGACTAAGACAGGCGGGAACACAAGCAATCTTCTTGACCGCCTAAATAGATTTCATCCAAATCTAGAGAAGTATTAAGAAGAAGACATTTCGCATATATTTCTAATATTTTAGGTTAAATTTGATGATATTGATGAACTGTGGTACATTCATGATCATCATGGAATCTGGAACAACAGAATAAAGCGCAGGAACCCCTGTCATTGGGTGAACCCTTATCTCAAGCAAGGAATGAGAAGGGGAGGTTTGTCACCGATTTTAAAAACTTGCGGAATGATCCAGCTCGTTTCGTTGAAAATTTCCGTATGCCACCATGTGTATTTGATGAACTTTAGGAGATGCTGGAGCCACATCAGCTTCCAAAGCGAAATAGCAGACCGAACAGTTTTATCTAGGGTTGCCACATGGCCTGGAATGAGCTCGATTGTCAAGATTTTTTTAGGTCCTGTCAAGTGTCAAGATAAAATTTAATTTGTCCAGTAAATTTTTAAAATTAAAAAAATTCAATATTAAAAAATATGTATCATCATTTGCTAAACACCAAACCCAAAAACTAATTCTTATTTTTTGCCCAATATCAATAATTCATTGCAATCGATAACCCAAAGAGTATCAACACTTGTAGTTTCCTCCCTAACTCACCATTGACTTATTACTTGTTTTTGCCCATCACTAAAAAAAAACAACATTAAACAGCTGATTGAAATTAAGCGTAAATTTTTCTGATGCGTATAGTAAACTTAAATTGTTGAATGTTATATTCGTTTAAGAATTTAAATTAATATTGTTACAATATATTGAGCCGTTCATTTACCATGGAAAATAACGAAGATGCCGGAACTTCAAAAAAGGGAAAATATACCTCATACAAATAATTATTTGTGCATTTTTGATTTTCTTTATATTTTTTGTTCACTGGTAATTTTTGAATTTTGGTGAATGTAGAATAAACGGCTGATATGTTGACGTTAATATGCAATGAAAATTGTTTCATTCTGCTCTCTATCGTTGTACCGTTACATCAAGAATGTGCTTGTGCATTGGGTATTCCGTAGTAAATATTTATATGTGCAAAATCAGTCTAGCTGATCTTTCTTGCTGATATTGTCGCGGATAAATCTTTTTGCGTGAAAATTTGTTTGCAAAACTATTGTAGGTGTATTAACTTGACGAATTATTTGAAATTTTAATACATTTATTTAACTTTAAGCCTAAAATGCCTCGTGGACATGTGATCTTGACATTACAGTTCTACAATTTATGTTTTTATTTCATTTCACAATTGGTAAAAATTGCAATTGAAATGGCGACGAAAAATATTAATTTCAGTGAAAACGACGTAAATTTATTACTTGCTATAATAGAACAACATAAAAATGTGATAGAGTGCAAAAAAAAGCGATACTTTTACGGTAGATGTGAAAAATAAAGCTTGGTTAAAAATTCAGGAGGAATATAACAGCAGAACCTCGTCTTCATTTCGCGATGAAAAAATGCTGCGTACCAAATATGACAACATGAAAAAGGAATTAAAGAAAAAGGTAGCAGCCGAAAAAAGAAGTTGCATCGCGAGAGGAGGAGGGCCGCCATTGAAAATTAGCACCAATGATATTGATGTAATGTTAACATCAATAATAGGCTCGGAGCAGTTAGAAGGAATGGAATCTGTATACGATTCCGATAATCCTTTTGTGCGAAACAAAACGGAGGATGTTATCGTCAGCATTGGTAAGAAATTACTTAATTATTCTGCTCTTGGGAGGTTTCATTGTCTATATTCATGCTGTTACTCAAATATCATCATTTAAATGTATTAATGGTTTTGCAGATAAGGCAGCAAATAACATCAGTGCTAAGCAATCTCAGGATGGGAGCGAGGAATTTGAAGACATCAAGAACACATACAACACAGCTACTACTTCGAAAAATTGGAGTACATACACGCCTGCAGATTTAAAAGCTCCTAAATGTAAAAAACTTATAATCGACGAATCGCAAAGCAAAGAGAAAAATACATCATGGTCGAAGCTGGCCGCTGTTAAATCAAAATGGACCGGAGAAAAATGCCGCGTAGAGATTGAAATATTAAAAGCTGAACATGAAAAGCGAGTAAAGATGTACGATCAACGGCTCAGTGAATAAAGGCCTAAGGAACTAACGCCTAAAAAAAAGAAATAATGCCTAAAAATTGCATATAGGAATTAGGCGGATGTGCATAATGAAAGAATACCTAACATTTTAGGAATTTCTTCATTAAAATTGTTAGGTGATTCTTCATAATGAAAGAAAGCCTAACAATCAAAAATGAAGAAACGCCTAATTAGGTATTTATTCATTTTTGATTGTTAGGCTTTCTTTCATTAATGTTAGGCGATTTTTCATTTTGCTAAAAGTGTGATTTTTATTACTATTATGCGTGAATTTGTTGAAGACTAACGGTTGTACTTACGGTTAGACAAATGTTTTAGTATTTTGTTATCAGTTGTCATTCGGTAAACTTCTATCACTACGAGCAAGTCATTCATAAGTGTTGGACATTGAAATTTATATTATAATTAAAAATGGATTACGAAATAATTTCTGGCAAGAGGATTAATTCAAAATTGCTTTATGTAATATCAGGAAAGCAATTGTATAAATTTAAAACATTATTAAGAAATAAAAAGTATTATGTATGTATAAATAAAAAATGCAAGGCAAAGGTTGAATTAGTGAATGACGTATGTCGAAAACCAAAAAATGTCATTGAACATAATCATAGTGAGTCGGAAAACCTGGTAAATGAATTAAAGTGTGTAAGTAAAATTAAAAGTGAATGTTTGAATTCGTCCTCAGTTTTGAGTGATATGAATGCGCTAAGTACAATCAAAAGAAGTTTCTACGATGTTTGTGCAAGGTGAGACGTATATTTATTTAGTTTAATAATATCTAAATTTAAATAAATGCGATATTATTGCAGAAACCAAGAGCAATCTCAACATTTAGATTTTCACAAGATGCAAAGAGGTTTACAATTATTAGTAGCAAAGACATTTGTGAAATCTCCGAAATGTGCGCAAGAAGTAGTAGAGGCATTTCAGTTGGAATCCATTTATACGAACTTTGGTTTAACGAAGCATGGAGATCCGAAACATCAATTTTTTATTGCTTGCATCCAAAGGAATAACGGTTCATTTTGCATATTTGCTTCAAAGAAAATTGTGCCAAAAATTGAAGAAAATATTATTCCAATGAACAGGACATATATAGCAGATGGAACATTTTCAGTTGTTCCAAATGGATGTTTTAAGCAGCTTTTAATAATTCATATTGAATACTTCGGAAAGGTATAAAATAAAAAATGTGATATTATAGATATTTTACATTATAAAATCCTATCGTTATTTGAATTCTTCTTTTCAGATCTTTCCATTCTTTTTTATACTTATGGATAAAAAATCGCAAAAAAACTATGAAGATATATTTTCATATACAGTATAATCCGAATATAACGACCTCGCTTACAGCGTCCGACCGCTTTTAGCGACATAAACGCAACTTAAAGTTTGGTTTTAATACAAATTTTTGAAAAAAAACATTGCTTAAAGCGTCACCGTTTTTAGCGACATACCGGCTTTAGCGACGTAATTTCACGTATACCCAAAGACAATGCTGGAAACCTTCGCTTCCAAACACCATAAGAGCGTTCAATTGGATTTCTTGACCGAATATGTGATTCGTTATATAGTTGCACTGCTAACGGAATGAAGGGGTGTTAAAATCCATTTATTATTTTCATACCCTTTATCAGCAAGCACAAGTCCATCTCCGAACTCTCCGTTCTCAAGACGAGCAAAAATACGAGAGTTTCGTAATATGGTAGCTTCATGTGTTGATCCTGGCCACCTAGCAACTATGTCTAAAATCATCAAACGAGCATCGCAAATCGTTTGTACATTAAAAGAAAATATGCTTTTTCTATTACGAAATAGTTCCACATGGTATCCGCCTGAAAAGGAAGGAAACATGTAAAAATAGATATTCATTACGGTTCTGAGGTGTTTCAGCTCACCAGGTGACTGAATTTTTACGTGCGTGCAATCTAAGGCACCAATAACTCTGGGAAATTTAGCAATTCGAAAAAACTCTTTCTGTTTTTGATGTATATCTTCTGTTGTAGTAGGAAATCGTATGAAACGTTCTCGCAACCTTGCTATTTTATCTGAAACAAGAGTAGCAACTCTTGATACTGTGCTAGTAGACACTCCTGACACATCTCCAATCAATTGCTCAATACTACCAGTGGCATAAAACCTCAATGTAATGGCCAACTTAGGATCCGGCGACAACGCATTATTCCTAGGAAAAAATTGTATGTAGAAATCGGCAGGCAAAGCGTTAAAAAAGCTATACCATGTGGTAGCATGCTGTATATCTGGACGTATGAGCTGCAATACTTCCTATGCAGCATCTTTGCATAGGCGGAAACGCTCTCTAAAGTCCTTTTCATCATAAAGTTTGAAAGAAATTAAATCGCTCCCGGATTTTTTTTTCCGACGGAAAATTACCACTTTTAGCAGCTTCGGTAAGCAGCGACGCATGAAATATTGGAAACGTGAAAACGTATCCATATGCCGTTAAATATTTCGATGCTGAAACAGGAATACAACAGAAAATTTTAGATTTTTATGGAGACCCAAAAGAGGCTGCCAAAGACATTTTTGGCAATATCGTAAGAATAACAACTGAAAATGACCTTAACATTCAGCAAATTGTAGCATACAGTGCGGATAATGCGGCAGTTAATTACGGTGTTCATAATTCCGTATATAAAAAACTTAAAGAGGTAAACCATAAAATTGTAAAGGTAAATTGCAACTGCCATGTAATAAATAACTGCATCAAAAGTGCTTTAAATGCTTTATCTGTCGACGTAGAAAACATTGTGATTAAAACCTTCAATGAATTTAGCTCATCAGCTTTGTCAAATGAAAAGTTAAAGGAATGTTTTGAGTTTGCATGTATCGAATACAAGCATCTACTTCGGCATGTTCCCACTCGATGGCTTTCCCTTTTGCCTGCAATTGACCGATTATTACATTCTTGGAATGTCAGATACTGAACTAAATAATGCGGATGAAGAATGCATTTCTGAAGGTTTATCAGAGGCGTATTTGTATTTTATTCATAATGCAATGCATGAATTCCAATCAGCTACACTAGCGCTTAAGAATGATTCTTGTACAATAATGGAACTTCACAGCATAATGAGTAAACTTATAAATAGTCTTCAAAGCCGAAGAAAGGATTGTTTCTATGGAAGTAGAGTCTTGGTTATTTTTAAAAATATTTCAAACAATGATGTCGAAGCAAATGAATTGTTAATAAGACAAAACTTACATGAAAATTGTAAAAAATTTCAAAATTTTTTGCTAACGCCTAAAGGAACAGAACTAATTAAGTCTGTTACTAAAAGTACAAAGTATATGTGGAAAAATTAATATAGTTAAATGTGAATTAAATATAGAATTTTTATATTATTTGACGTATATTGAATTGTAATACGCTTTTGTTTTTTTAGGTTTTTGTATAATTTGTTATGTTCTTATTGTTTTTTTTTAATAAAATTTAGCAGTTTTTCTGCTCATTTATATGTATGTTATTTTAATTGTCAAGATATTTTTTTGAAATCAAGTTCATTTTAGGTGAGTGTCAAGCTGGCTGGCTTTTGGGATGTGACAAGCCTAGTTTTATCCCTACTGAAGCCAAGTTAGCAATTGTACTAGAGTATGTTATGAAAATATATAAGGTACTATATTGGCACAAATAAGACTTGAGCGCATTTTTTTTTAGGTACCTGGCTTCTGGAGATTTACAACGTCATATTGCCTCCTGCAACCGTATTATAACAACGGTATTGTGTTTAATGAAAGACCTGCCAGTGTCGGTTAGGGACGACTTTCAAGCCAATATGGTAATAGAATTATATCGATTTTTAGTTGGCACCATCTGCTAAAGCAAAACCAAAATTAGTTTGATATTTTTCTAATTGCACAAGCATGCTGGTGTAGTGCATTGTGAATTTACCGCATTTAATTAGAATTTTCAAAAAGTGAACATCACAGATACATAGTATGTATGAATTCAAAGGAAAAACTATTTTGGGGAGAATTTATTGATCTACATTAATCAACATAACCTTGCCATTTTTGTTGAAGTGAAGTGATTGTGAAGTTTTTCATATTTTTATAAAAATAACATAAAAACCAGTTCGACTACAGCTCTCAGGCGAGTAAGTTCGTCAGTCAACCGTCTAAGCGTAAACTTGAAATAAGTGACAAAAGTTGAATTAAGTGATTAATACTCTCATCGCGCACTGGTGTAAAACCTAGTCTAAGCAATGAACGACCCACCCGACGTGGACGGGATTCCGCCGCTCCTCCCCCAACCATATCAAAAAATTACGGAAATAAAATCTCCTGGACCTAAATTTTTAGTGATAAAAAGAATAAATAGTGACGAAACAAAGCGTAAGTGGAGTGCGAAAAATTATGCGTAAAGAAAACAATAATGACTCAACACTTGTGGAAACCGGTTTAATAATTATTACCTTTTCAATGCTCTCACTACCTGACACAATCTCTATCGGTTACGAAAAAGTACGCATCCGACCTTACATACCCCTGCCTCTACGATGCAAAAATTGTCATCGCTACGGACACCTCACGAAATACTGCAAAAACCAAAAGCTATGCTCAAATTGCTCGCAAACGTTTCATACAACACCAGCTACGCCGACCCCTCACCTTACTTTACAAGCTGCCAGTTAACACGAAAGCTGACAGTAATATTTTCGTCAACAACAGGAAGCGAACATCCGCCACGAGCCGCAAAGGTGCAATTCCACAGAACTGCAAGTTACGGGACAGGTAGATTAAGGTTACTTTTAGCTTAAGAAAGAATATGTAAATCAGTTGCAATTTAAAGTTTAATAAAGAAGGTCATACGGACCCAATTAAAATAAAACCACTTTTTTTTCGGAGCTATAGCAAAAAGCCCGATAACTGGCGCCCGTGCAATGTGTTAAACAAGCAACTCACAAAAGTACCATAAGCAGTACGGAAAGCAAGCAACTCACAAGAGTACCATAAGCAGTACGGAAAGCAAGCAGCGGAACTGACTTTCTGGCATCGAGGGAGTGAAAGAGTGCGCCCAAGTACCGAGAGGAAAAAGGACAACTGCACGGTCACCGGCCATGGAAGGGAAGCTGATATCTACATATGTAAGGAATAAGTTACGCTATTTAAATTTAATAATTAAGAATATAAAAAAAAAAGAAGAAAAAAAAGAAAAGAACATGTTTTTGAAAATTAATAATATAGAAATATATAAACAAATTTTTTGGAAAACAAAGTAAATAATTTAAAGAAAGTTTTAAGAGTTCCAATAAGAAAATTATTTCTTTTACAAATAATAAACGGGCTCGTAAATAATAATACAAAGCTGCGATTCACCACCTAACGGGGGACCCTCCAGAGAATTATAAACCACAAAGAAAAATAAAAAAGGGCTTGTACTGCCAATAACATATAAAGTTAAAAAGGTCCGCAATTCACCGGACGGACAAAGCATAATACAAAGTATTTCGAATAATGGTACGAACCAGAACATTAGGGATCAAACTATAGACGAAAGATACAGAGACAACATGAACGAAATGGACAAAACTCCCGACGTAGTGCGATCACTACGCGAATTTTCGGGAAACGCTTCAGAGTTTACCTCTTGGAAAAAGAGTGCCGAGCAGATTCTGAGGATATATGAAACCTCGAAAGGCACACCAAGATATTTCGGAATTTTAAATGTAATTAGAAACAAAATTATAGGGAAAGCGGACATAGAACTTGAGTCGTATAACACGCCTTTAGATTGGACAGCAATATCTCGTTGTCTAACTACCCATTATGCAGACAAAAGAGACATTGGCACTTTAGAGTATCAAATAACGATTAACGAATTTTACCAAAAAGTGTATTCGCACCTATCATTAATCCTCAACAAAATTGGTTGTATGGAAGTAGGAGAGGAAGCAATACATCTTCTTACGGAAAACTACCGTGCTAAAGCCCTTGACACGTTTGTCAGAGGACTTTCGGGTGACCTTCCTAGGATTCTCGGCATCAGAGAACCAAAAAGCCTACCAGAAGCTCTTCACCTTTGCCTGAAGCTAGAAAATCAAAACTTTAGAGCAAATCACGCTAACAATCAATTTCCTAGACAACAATTCCAACAACAGAATTTTTTTCCAAATCTTAATCGACAACTTCCTCAAACCAAATTCCATCCCGAGTTAGCTTTTATACCAAAACCAAATCAAATATTTAATCCTTATGGTCAACAACGGTATCTCCAAAATCCAGTAAACCAACAACATGGTTTTCATAATCAAAACTCATTTAACCAACCACCAAATAATCCCCCTCCAAGACCACCAAAACCACCTCAACCAATGGCCAAAATGACCATCAAACCTTTCAATCAAAAATGATCTCCAACCAAAAGTTCAAAGGAATTTTCATGTAAACTCAAACTTTGAACCTTACAGCGAACAAAATTATCAATACAACAATGACTACCAAAACAACGAATACAACTATGACTTTTCCGATACAACACAAACCGGCAGAATGCATTTTAATAAATAATCAGCACATACCATCGGTAGAAAATATATCACCTGGCATTATGTTACTAAACCAATATAACGATACAGTAAAAATTGACAGCCAAAGTATACAACTTTCCGGATAATATGCAGTAGAATACCTTAATTCCACAGTGTGGATAGAAAACCAAACATACTCATTTAACGAAAAGTTTACCAGCAAACCGTTAGCAGCAATTTTACAACCAAATAAACCATCGTTTCAAGAAGAAGAAATTTTAAGTTTGGAGATGATGAAGGAGCTTCATCTGAACAACACACATCATCTGGAAAAATTAAAAATAGCCCACACTGCAGCTTTAATTACCAATTTTTCGCTCATAATCATCTGCATGATGTGCATAATCGTAATTATCACCATTTTGAGTCTAAAAAATAAATGCAAAGCAAGTATAACAGAGCTATCAAATTACCATGTAAATGTTAATCTGAACGATCATAATGAAGTCAAAACACCTGAAATACCAACACTAGAAGGGTCAATAACTCTGACAGATCAAATGCAGCGAACAAACGGGGACGTTTGTTTTTGACGGCGGAGGAGTTAACACGAAACATATTCATAATTATAGCTGACGCTAATATTTTAATTTATATAATTTATTATAGCTGAGCTAATATTTCGCACTCAGAAATAAAGTTATAGCTGACAGTAATATTTTCGTCAACAACAGGAAGCGAACATCCGCCACGAGCCGCAAAGGTGCAATTCCATAGAACTGCAAGTTACGGGACAGGTAGATTTAGGTTACTTTTAGCTTAAGAAAGAATATGTAAATCAGTTGCAATTTAAAGTTTAATAAAGAAGGTCATACGGACCCAATTAAAATAAAATCACTTTTTTTCGGAGCTCTAACAAAAAGCCCGATAACTTGCCCTATATTCATTAAACAAAAGGAAATTCAGGCTATTAAAATACTTCAAAACTGCTAACACTATATACAAACAACAACATCATCAATCTAGTACATTTGCCAGTACTCTACGAACACCAACAGTGTACAGCTCAAGCGACGAGGTCTTAGCAGCAACTCTCACGACAACCAACAGTTCTCAAAACAAACAGTCCCAAAACAACACCAACTCCAACTCCTCTCTACCTACTCAACGCTCTTCGACGCAACCCACTTTTAGCTTAAGAAAGAATATGTAAATTAGTTGCAATTTAAAGTTTAATAAAGAAGGTCATACGGACCAAATTAAAATAAAATCACTTTTTTTTAGAGCTCTAACAAAAAGCCCGATAACTTGCCCTATATTCATTAAACAAAAGGAAATTCAGGCTATTAAAATACTTCAAAACTGCTAACACTATATACAAACAACAACATCATCAATCTAGTACATTTGCCAGTACTCTACGAACACCAACAGTGTACAGCTCAAGCGACGAGGTCTTAGCAGCAACTCTCACGACAACCAACAGTTCTCAAAACAAACAGTCCCAAAACAACACCAACTCCAACTCCTCTCTACCTACTCAACGCTCTTCGACGCAACCCACGTACGCTCCAACCATGGCTCGCAGCAAGATCAGCACGAATCTCACACATACAAAGCAATGCACCAGCCAAGGAAACGACAACACTAATACGTCTGTAGTTCGCCCTTCAACAACAAATAAACAGTACGAATCTACACAACTGACAGAAACGAAAATCAAAATATTCCCAAAAGCTAAAGCTAAGGAACAAATAGGCAAAAACAAACTAAAAATGGTCAATCACAAACAAGAAGACAACAACTTCAGCACAGATTGTTTAGGCCAGTGCCTAATTTCTTATTACCAACCCTAGTGAGTATATAACAAACTATTGCCAGTTAGTTGTTGACATAAACCGCTAATAACTTTCACTCAACTGGCAATAGTTTCGTTAAAATCTCCCGCTACACTTTACTCAATAGCTTAGCAAGCGATTCCGCTAGTCACTTTTTTCACTTTTAAAGAAGAAGAGAGATAATCGAGACATCCACCGGCCATCATCACCATTATTATAAACAAGGTAATATATATCCATTTATTTATCATAATAAAGAACCAAACGTTTTTATTAAACACAAAACTTGGTGTTTTTCTTTGAATAATATATTTTTCTTTTTTTTTCCTATTCTTAACGATCGACGCAACGTCCTCCCTGAGTGACTCGTCGAGTGTTCGAGGATAATCATTGGTCCTTCGAGCCGGATACACCGGAATCTTTATTTTCAACACATAAATTTTTGGCGCTGCACACCAACTAACAAGCAAACACCGCACACCGGAATTCTTATTTTCAACACATAAATTTTTGGCGCTGCACACCAATTTATTCAAATCAAAGGTACGTGGTTATTTTTTAATAGCACATTTTAATATTGGTGACACGCGGTATAAGTCTTTTTATATAAAAAAAAGAAACAAAGTGGATAAAAGTGTTTTTGTAAAAATATTGCAAAAACAAAAAAAATCCGTAAGTGCTGAAAATCCGGTAAACGTAACAGTGCACGACGGAACATATTTACTGCCACGACTTCTTAGCGATAACACATTTTCATACGAGTATATATGTATATTTTTTTTTTTCTTAACTTTTTTTCGGTGATATTAAATTAAAGTTTTGTGCACAGCAGTTAATTGTAATAGTGCAACTTCTAGTTCGATTTTGAGTTCACAACAAATCACTTACGGCACTGATTTTTTTATTTTTCTAAAATTTTTCACAAAATTTCTGTTTTTTTTTTTTGGAAATTTAAGTTTATTTAATTTTTCACTAAGACACTTCACTTTTTCACTTTGAGACACTTTTTTTTTGACACTGCTTTTCGTTGGCGTAGCAATATCTTGGGTGGCGAGCCATATAAAGTGTAGCTATAAATGTTGCTGATTTAGTGTTGCCTGTGTACGTTATATGTATATACATGTGGGATTAGAATTGAGACCGTATTCCATAGTTTATCCAAATTGACAGATAAGTGGCAACCACTTGTCCGAATGTCAAATAGTGGATGCCAACTGTGAATTACGATCTCGTTGTGGGCGGTAAAGCTTAGCGTCCATCATTTTCATTTTATATATTCATTCCTGATTATAACGCAGAGCGGAGTAGTACTCATCTTTACTGAGCCAAGTGACACATTTGTAACGCTAAGCGCAACATTACTCAGTGTTCCAATTTAAGTGTATTTTGTATTTTCTATTCCTGAATGTAACGCCGGGCGTAGCAAAACGCTCCGTGCCGATTTAAGTGACATTTCGTAGAGTTTAAGTGATATTTCTTTTTACTAATTGCAACATCCAGCGTAACGAACGCATTGTGAATTTGGTGACTTTTAAATATACATACATTTTCTTTCTATTTGATTGTAACGGCGAGCATAGCCAATCTCGGTGCTAATTTGATGACTTTTGGCTTAACTAAGTGATATGTTTCTATGAATTTTGTTATGAATAAAGCAAACAATTGGAAATCTAAAAGTGTACTTTAATTCCGGAAATTGGATTCCTACATTCATTGAATATATTTTTAGCAAACACTTAACAACATATAATAAATAAAGTAATATTAATAAGCCAGATTGCGATATCGGCTACAATTGTCAAATTTTTTTTTTTTAATTATTATTATTATTTTAAAATATACGTACAAACGCATAAGCGTTGAGTCATAATTATATTTTCTCGTTTGGTTGGCAGTGGTGTGCTGCAATTAAAATTTTCAATCATGGGGAATTATTTTCAAAGCGATTCCCGTACTCTTTAGGCCATAGTCGGCTCAGTCTTGAGTATTTCTCTTTTCTTTTAGAAAGTCCTTATTTTCAATTCTTCTTGGTTACTATCAACAAAAATTGGAAGCTTTCATGCGCTTAGTAGACTACGTTATAGAATACGAGTCTGATTTCAGTGCCGCATCAAAGGACATCTCGAAAAACGCTCTTGTGACGCAATAAGACGAGTTGAGATAAATTTGGTGCAAAGGAAAGCTGCCCATGATGACCTCAATAGTAAAGGGGATATGTCTTCAAAATATTATGCCCTCATAAAAAAGAAGTTCAAACTAGGCGGTCAATGCTGCATACGTTGCTTGGGGGCAATGAAGGATATGTCCGAGATCCTCTCAACCCCCAAAGACACAGAAAAATCTGCTGAGGTAGATAATAACCACACCCCTCCGCCTTGCGATACAGATGTGTTTAAAGGGGACTACCTTTCATGGCCAACATTCCGAGATATGTTCACGGCCGTATACATCAAAAACAAGCGTCTTTCATCGGTTGAGAAATTATACCATCTCAACAGAAAGACTCAAGGGGAGGCTAAGGTTATTGTGTCAAAATGCCCTCTTATAAATGAAGGTTTTGCAACGGCATGGAAAAATTTGACGGACATGTATGAAAATGAGCGAATACTAGTCGAAACCCAAGTCGACATACTGCTCGACTTACCGTCAATCGATAAAGACTGTTTAAGCTCGATAAAATGGCTACAACGGGAGATCAACAGCTGCATCTCCTGCCTGACAGCCAGTAAAATTGACATTGGGAACTGGGACCCAATTATAATCCGCATTTGTTCAAAGAGACTGCCACAAGCAACATTGGCCCTTTGGGAACAGTCTGTCAAGAACAAAACGAAAACGTCAAAGTGCGAGGAATTGGATAACTTCCTCACGGATAGATACCGTGATTTAGAGGCAATAGAACGTGCCAAGAAATCATCCTGTTCTGCAAAGTTTGTTTAATAGCCATCAGAACAGACTCGGCGCCTTCCAAGCAAGCGTTGAGAAATCAACATGTCTGATGTGCAAAAGCGTAGATAACAAGTTAAGCCCCATGTTTCTTAACATGGCCCCGGCGGACAGGATCAAGTTCGCTAAGCGCAACAATCGCTGCATTAATTGCCTCGGCTTTGGACATTTGGTGTCGCAATGCACCAGTGCATTCAACTGTAGCACGTGCCATGCGAGGCATCACACACTTTTACATGTGAGGACAGTGCAGCCTATCAGCCAAAGAGTATCATCAACGCCATCGGACGAGGTTCCGTCTACGTCCAGGCAAGCGCAACAGAGACGCAACTTTAACAGATCGAAAGGCAAGCCAACGACTCAGGTACAGTCGTGCTTCGCTAACAGCGACAAAGGTGTCTTATTAGGAACGGCACAAATAAACATAAATTACAGCGGCGTTACTTATGCTGCAAGAGGACTCATCGACTCCGGATCAGAGTGCTCTTTCATCACAGAAAGGCTGAAGCGCAGAATCAACTTGCCAGCTAGGAAGATAAATGCCCAGGTGTCAGGCATCAACAACACCGTATCTGCGCAGGTAAAGGAATCATGTTGAGTCGAATTGCGGTCACCAATTGACCCACTTATATCGATAACAACGAACATGATGGTTCTGCCGAATTGACAGGAAACTTGCCGACTTGACATATTAGCGCACTAACTCGGCAAGCTTTCCCAGATCTCAGGTTGGCGGACAAAAGGTTCTTCGTCAATGAACCCGTGGACGTCATACTCGTAAATAATTATTAAAGCAAATTGTATTTAACATTTCCTTTGGGGGCAGGCCACTTTGTCGAAAACACACGACAAATAAAACAATAACGATAACAAATTATCCGACAAATTCCTTTGGGTGAGTAAAGGATACTCAATAGATAGGACTGATTTACTCATCTAAAAGATAATTCTACATAAATTTGATGCTAAAGGCAAAATATTTTTATTTAATTATTATTATTTACAACAAAATGCTAGTGTAATGCATTTCACACCACATAAGGCCACCTCCACACTATGCAATTTAATATAGCGTTCACACGATCGAATAATTTATGCACGTTTTCTCGCCACCCAATCAGTCTTAGATGATAGGCAAAAACAAACAACAAAAAATCTTCAACATGGTATTTTAAGGAAGATGACTCGCTACAGTCATCAGTGCCTTGAAGAAGACTGCGGCGCTACACCCAAACCGGTACCCACTTTCTTGTACGCTGTGCAAGGAAAAGCACCCATTGCGGCTCTGCTCGACCTTCCGAGCCAAGACACCGGAAGAGCCCTTACGGGAGGCACTCATAGGCAAATACTGCGTAAACTGTCTTGCGGTCAACCACAGTGCAGCGAATTGCTCCAGCGACGCACGGTGCCGGTGCTGCAACGAGAAGCACCACACAATGCTGCACATCGGGGAAAATTTCCGTCGCCGCCCAGCAGTGCCTCAAAACCGTCCATGGAGCGAGCAACTGACCTCAAGCTCCGACGATGCTCTCTCAATCCATGCTTCAGACTCTGGAACGGAGGCCAGGCCACTGCAGAAGTGTGGATAGAAATGAAAATTAATAATTACGACGTTTCGGCGGAGTATAGACAGCCCGAAGATAGCATGCAGGATCCAGCAGAACCACATCTGACGTGGTATAGCATTCACGTCCGTGAATCGCAATATTTCTTACAGGTTATAAAATGCGCGGATGAATCCTGCTGTTCGCCACCGAGAAGTGCATTGAAACCACCTTCAAACCCCAAGCAAGCTCGTAGTACCCAGTTTGCTAGACAAACGAACATTAAAGTTTTCACCACTTCTTGTGAGGTCGTCCCTTGATCTGTCACCTCCTCTAAAAGAGTTTAAGCAGATGCCTTACGACTTCTTTTGTCCATCTGTACAATCCGACCTAAAGAAAAAAGGATGTCCAACCTGTGGGATCTATTTCAAATCTCACAAGAGTGTCCAAATGCACTGTCGTTACGTGCATGGCAAGACTGTCCAAGACAATTGTGAAACTAGAGTACGGTCGCAGCGCCTTGCTGCCAGAAGGGCAAATGAGCTTCTCTGCATTGTGCGTAGTTATGAAACATCGTCTGAGGATGCTGACTGGCTCAATGAAGACGAAGTTGATGCAATTGGCTTAACAATTCCAGAACCGTCCTTGTCTGCACTCCAGATGCCAGTGATGAAAGAATCTGAGTGGCTATCAAACCCGTGGACAGAGGAGCAGTAATTTTAATCGAATTGTTTTTAATAGACCACAAAGGCAATTAAATTAAAACCAAAGATAAAAACTATAACTTTTTGCGACTTTAGGGCAAATTATAAAAATTGATTGTTACGTATCGTTTAAAGAGGGGGAGGAGGGGTACAGAAAAACGTTGCAGTCCATTACGAGGGGGGAGGGGGGGTCAAAAATCTTCAAAAATTGCGTTACGAAATACTTGAACGTTCCCATACCTACATTAGTATAAATGCATAGAATTAGAATATGTACCACTATCACAGCTGATCTTTATACCGTAGCCACCGTACTTGAGGTAGAAGAAAAGCTGTAGGTTAATTAACTTCTACAGCTGTTAATTTCAGACAGTCGTAATTGAATGTCATGGTAATCACAAACGTGTTTGGCAACCAAATACGATATTAAACAGAAATAAATAAATGTTCACAAACCATAAATTAAATTTGTTGTTTTTCCTTTGAAAACATCTAAACGGGCAACGCTTAGTGTCCTCCAAACAGTCAATTTATTGAAAATAGCGTGCGAAGAATTAACAAACTAACGATGCTCCATCTATTTTGGCAACAGGGTGGGCAACTCAATATGAGGAACTGTCCAAAATGTAAAAATTTTTGCAAGAACAATATTTGCAGACGTTCTTTTCCACGGATTTTTAGGGAGAATTACTGAAAAATCTGTTGAAGATACAAACAAGATTTTAGGAAGAACACATACTTCGTATTTATCGCGGACATCGACGACTTATGTGTATGAAAACTCTTTCCAATCAAACTCTTCTTCAAATTGTTCAGTATTGTGAATGACCCCTCATTTTATCTCCGACTGAAAATACACAACCAATTTTTGGATCTACATATAATTCAACATAATCGTCCAGTTATTACAATTCAACAAATATTATGCACCGAAATAAGCCAACCGAATCAATCGTCAATTAGACAATATCTTACGGAAATTACAGTCCGTTTGCTATCGTATGTCATAATGTCAATCACCGTATACGATTGACGTATCACGTAATTTTCTTTCGTATGTTTGCCGATCCCTGTATGGATGTAACGATTCAATCTTTGTTTATATAGATATGGAAACGTTGAACATCCTGATGAACTAAAAATATATTTTTTGTGTTTTTGTGAATCAAGGAAAACAATTGGCAGCCAACGTAGGACTGCTCAAATAAAAGAACTTAGTAAATAAAATCCTTTACTGTATAGTAAGGAAAGGAACATAGTCCCTATAAAATGTTAGAAACTTTAAGTTAGAGAAAAAAATTATGGACATTGTAAACATATTGTAATAACACAACGTGCTAAAATATGAAAGGCGAATATACTATTTTTCAAGAAAAAAAGCGAAAATCGCACTTTCGTGGGAAATTTTTGATTTTAGAGAGGTAAGTTCTTTCTTCGATAATTTTATATTTTATAATAAAATTCTTTTATTTTATATATAGAAAATAGCACAGCAAATACGACCAATAAAGTAAGGTTGGTGATTTCTATGTTGTTTGTATAACTAAAACTTTTAATATTACAGAAAATTTGGAGCATTTCGGCTTTTAAGTTATTAGAATTGGCAGCATTAAATGATTTAATGCTTATTGAATTATTTTAGGAAGACAATGATATGCAAACTATTTATAACACTTTTGCAGGAGATTTTTGTAGATAAACCAAAATCCAGTGGATTTGGAAGCACTAACGATGGTAATACTGCACATAGAGCTTTTTACAATACCAAACTCTTCTTCTAAATAACTAATGTAGAAAAAGTTCAAAAATCCGTCGATGTCTCGATACATCAATGTTTCAATGGCCGATGTTTTTGATTTCGATGTTGTTTGAAGAAACATCGATACATCGAACTATCGATGTTTCATTTCACGATGTTTGCATCTCTACTTACAGTAAGCTAGATATTTTTTTTCTACACTAGAAATTTCCTAGAAATAATTTATCTGGTAAAACTACGTTTGTCGGGTCAGCTAGTATTTAATATAAAAGTTATGGTTTAGGTTCAGACGTGTACGATTTGTGTGTAATATTTCAACTGTGCTTTCTATCTATATATCTGTATATGTGTAAAAAAAATTTTTGAACTAAATTAGTTTATAAGTTTGATACCGAAACTTAAAATCGAAAGTCTGTGGATTCAGCATTTTCAAATTTTAAACATGGCAAAACAACAAAAGTTGTTAACACCAATGCAGAAGCACAAAGCGCTCCAAAAGCTAGTACTTCAAGCTGTATCCGAAATACCAACTCTTAGGGAAGAAGAAGGCACCATGGCAACCACAAAACCTGATATGTACATGTAGCAGCCAGCGTCCTAAACTTATGTAGTTTTACGATAGTATAAATAGCAGCACAATAGTGTATGCCTCGTCTTTTGTATATTTGATTTTATTCAATAAAGATCGTTCCTATGTAAAAATAGGAACTGAAATATATTTTTAACTAAAAACAGCAGAAGTGTTATTAATTGGCGCCCAACGTGAACACACATCACAGAAGGATTCGGTAAAAAATCCTTATCCGTGTGGCTCAAAAAAGAAAAAGGATATATGTATATCTTTTAGAAAAAGGAATTTCTTTTATAAAATCCTTTACGCAAAAAATAATAATTAAATAAAATAAAACAAGGCAAACGCAGAAATGCAAGCGTTACAGGCAGTTGTAGTGTAAAGAGATTTAGGGCGAGTTCCAAGTTGCATGTTGCTTTGTATTTGTACAAAGTATCGAGTTCCTGAATGCAACCTGCTTATAATATGCAATGTATCGAGTTCCGATTAACATTTTATGCGTTATCTATACGCATAAATCAAGCATATGACGCATCAGAAATTTTGATTATGCTCAAACAAAACATAATGGCTGAAGAAGAAAGGTAAGCAATAAAAATCTTTAAATATTGAAATTTGTGATTAAATTAGATGATATTCTTATTTAAATATCTTTTTCCTCCTTTTCAGTGATAAAAAGTGGACGCATGAAAGGAAGCTGTTGCTTTTAAATAAAAGGCTGTCCAATGAAGTTGATTTTTGCGCCAAAAGGAAGAAGAAGTCCGTCCTTTGGGAAAAGGTCCTCCGTGAAATTAAGGGAGTAGATGCAGAGTTTCCTTTTTCACGGGATGACATAACCAGAAAGTTTATGAATTTCATGGTAACGTATAAAAGAATTAAGAGGCGGAATAAAACGTCTGGAGAGGCTGCTACAACATGGGAGTTTTTTGATCAAATGGACGAAATTTATGGAACCAGGACCGACATCGTTGTACCAGAGGAACTTTTGGATTCATCTTTAAGTGACATATTATCTGGTATAAATGACCACATCGCAGATGACGCTAATAGTGACACAGATAAAGAACCCCCACGGAAACGGGCTCGATGCGATGTTTTGGACTTCTTGCGCGCTGAAAGCCAAGAAGATAAAAAGCTTTTGAAGGAATTTTTGGACTGTGAAAAAGGAAAGCTAAAAGTGGAACGGGAAAAGGTTGAAGAGATGAAGAAGCTGCGTGAGGTTTTGTCCAACAACGTAAGTAAAACGCTGATAAATTGGTCATTAAAAGTAGTATGTGTAAAACGTAATAATAAATATGTTATTTCATACAATGTTTTATTTTTTAATACCTAATAAAAGACAAGTTTTCTACAATAAAAATGTTTTTATTGCGCTCTTCAAGCTGAAAATAATGTAGTTAACCAATTTCTTTTATCACTTGCTGCAACCAAATATTGTTGAGCATTAAGGGACATATGAAAATGTTCGCTTTCATCGTACACTATTTCAGAAGGCTTTTCATTGTTAATTATAAAGTTATGGAGTACCAAACATGACATTATTATTTGTTTAGCCACTTTGGGGTTTTGTACATCAACATAGTTTAAAATACGGAACTTGGTTTTCAAAATACCGAAAGCTTGTTCCACACACACTCTTGTGGAAGCTAAAACATTGTTGAATATAATTTGTGCAGGTGTTAAAAATCCATTGTCCTTATATGGAACCATCAAATATGTTTCCAAAGGGTAAGCCCCATCACCCAAAAGGTGACATTCCGGTGGAAAGGAAATATGATTGTTGACAATTGCCCTTTTAAGTGGACTGTTCTGCCATACTAAAGCATCGTGGCATCGGCCGGGGTATCCCACAAAAGCGTCGGTGAATCGCAGTTCTCTATCAGCAACAGTCTATATAATGAATTAATCATTATATTAGTTTTGCTTTTAATGTGGATATTTGATTTATGATACCTGTAGAACAATTGAGCTTGTGCCCTTTCTGTTATAATAACTTATACCGCCTGTTGAATGTTGTGGAATACGAATATGGGTCCCGTCGACACAACCCAAAACAAAAGGAAAGGGATGCGCTCTGCTTGCCTCGAATAGCTACATTGCTTTCCTTTGTGAAATTTCCGTAGACGGGATCTTGATGAGCTGTCTTTTGAAATTAGCCAAGAGCCTTGTTGTTTTAATGAAAACTCTATAGGTGGTTCCACGGCCGAAGTTGAATCTGTCACCGACATCGCGGAAACTACATTGATTAGCAAGTTTCCATATTGTTGAATATAGCGGATAATTGGACCACGTCGCTCACGAGTACTCCATGCAGTCTTCAGTACATCGCACAATTCCTATAAAAAATGATTAAGTATGCAAAATATTTATCATATTTTTAATAATTTACTTTATCTCAAATGTTGCAGTTTCCATACGGAAATGAGAATAAAACACATCAGAAGGCATCTTTTTTATGGTCTCAAAGAAGCTTTTGCATTTAGGCACTTTTCTAACAATTTTTCTTTTCTTTGAATAAAGCAACGTTGCGTATTCAATTTTCTTTTTCTTTTTTAAATAATTTCTTACGATTGCTAAATTGTTTTGACTGATTTCAGTTAACTCCAATAAATTTGTCGGTTGCTTTGCAATTACTCACATTGCATAAATTGTGTATATATGTATGTAGGACGGCAACACCGCAGTGGACGAAAGACTTAGAATATATTTACTTAACAATACAACCCTGACACTGTTGAACGAACCTGACGAACGCGTTGCAAGTAAAACGGCAGTTGAAAATTGAAAGTTGAATAGCCAACATCGAAGTCGTGTATTAAATACCAGAATATTAACTACTATTATTAATATTTAATTTAAGAGAAAACTATCTAATCAATACATATAAAATAAACATTTCTATATATTCCCAGCAAAACTAACGTATTCACCAACACATAAGCAAATCTTAAAAAAAAAAATAAAAATTTACGTGAAAGTGAAAACAGGTCACATGTTGGGAATATATTTCGTACTCCCTCCCTCCACAGTTGTGCTACAAGAATGGTTTTGCTATATGCAGATATGCATTGTAGTCGTTTGATGTAAGAAGTAATCAGTATCAGTAGAAGTAATCAGTATATAACAAAGTGGAAAACTGCATTTCTCACATTTGTGTGAAAACTTGTGAAGTGACAGCGACAAAATTGAGGTAAGTAGAATTTATAAATATAAATATGAAATCGTTTCGGAACGCCATTTCAAAAGAGAAAAAAGAATTTGGATTTGAATCAATAGCTAATTTAGTTATTTATTTGTTTAGCATCACAAAGAAGAAGGTTTCAAGTTTCAGCGCCATACAATGTTCAGCTACGACACAGCATTCTACAGCCAGACAACCTTCAACAGCAGGACACAGGTATATTATATACATTTCAATAAATAATGAATAAGATAAATTACGGTTAAATGATATAAATTATATAAAATATTTTTTATTTTATAGTAACTCAAGGTATTAAGGAAATCCTAAGAAACCAAAAGGTGCTGATGACAAGGATGGATGACATTGAGAAAACCCTCAAAGAAAATGTATGTATATGTACCAATAAATTTATATATGTATTTCTTTATTTGATAAATATAAATACATATATATATATATATTTGTACATTAGGTTATTGATAAAGGTCTTCTATTGGCTCAAACACACACGCTGCGCGAATGTAAGGTGGTTTTAGCTAAAGTCCATCACTCCATTGGACGATTGGTAGGAGAAATAGAAAATCCCATGCAAATTGAAACAGCGTCAAGACTACCAATCTGCACACTAGACGCCGAAATATACATTTCCATAACAATTTAAAATAAAAAATTCAATAAATTTTTAAAAATAATCTGTATTTGTTTTATTTTATATGGAGTAGGATAAAAGGATAAGTATACCATACTACTTTACTATCGTACTGCTTTACCATCATGCTACTTACCATCAAACTACTATACCATCCTACCATGGGTTAAAAAGAGACGAGCATATGACAAAGTGATGGTAAATTTGTATGCAAAGAAAAATGATAGACAACTCACACGTATTCAAAGTATGCGATAGAATCTTCCCATGCCTTTGTACAAACTGATGTAAACTATTCGAATTTTTCACGCATACTATCCATAGTTATACGGCAGGTTTATGGCATTATATAACGTATAGTCTTCTTGCTGGGTTGTTACAAAAGTAGTATTAAGTTTGGTACCACGTGTGTTTGTATTGCTAAATGCATTTCTTATTGTAAACATTGGGCGCCGCGGTTATCTGTTTGTCCACTCATAACATGAACAACAGCTGCATGTATATGGAAGGCATAGCATCATTATATCGGGTGATTTTTTAAGAGCTTGATAACTTTTTTAAAAAAAAAACGCATAAAATTTGCAAAATCTCATCGGTTCTTTATTTGAAACGTTAGATTGGTTCATGACATTTACTTTTTGAAGATAATTTCATTTAAATGTCGACCGCGGCTGCGTCTTGGGTGGTCCATTCGGAAAGTCCAATTTTGGGCAACTTTTTCGAGCATTTCGGCCGGATTAGCCCGAATTTCTTCGGAAATGTTGTCTTCCAAAGCTGGAATAGTTGCTGGCTTATTTCTGTAGACTTTAGACTTGACGTAGCCCCACAAAAAATAGTCTAAAGGCGTTAAATCGCATGATCTTGGTGGCCAACTTACGGGTCCATTTCTTGAGATGAATTGTTCTCCGAAGTTTTCCCTCAAAATGGCCATAGAATCGCGAGCTGTGTGGCATGTAGCTTACATTTTTGGCAACAAAAAGTTTGTTAGCATCGAACGATAGCGATCGCCATTCACCGTAACGTTGCGTCCAACAGCATCTTTGAAAAAATACGGTCCAATGATTCCACCAGCGTACAAACCACACCAAACAGTGCATTTTTCGGGATGCATGGGCAGTTGGCCACCAAGATCATGCGATTTAACGCCTTTAGATATTTTTTGTGGGGCTACGTCAAGTCTAAAGTCTACAGAAATAAGCCAGCAACTATTCCAGCTTTGGAAGACAACATTTCCGAAGAAATTCGGGCTATTCCGGCCGAAATGCTCGAAAAAGTTACCCAAAATTGGACTTTCCGAATGGACCACCTTAGACGCAGCCGCGGTCAAAGTAAATTATCTTCAAAAAGTAAATGTCATAAACAAACCTAACGTTTCAAATAAAAACCCAATGAGATTTTGCAAATTTTATGCGTTTTTTTTTTTTTTAAAAGTTATCAAGCTCTTAAAAAATCACCCGATATGTGTTTGTCTTGCTATATGCATTCCTCATTGTAGGCATTTGGCGCCACGATTGTCTCGTTGTCTACTACTAATTGCCAGATGCAATATTCGAAAAGGACCCGTCGGCATCATGAATAAAGAGATATTGTTTGAATTAAACGGTTGTTTTAGTTTTATTTGTCAATCCATGATACGAACCTTAGAAATGTAAATTCGTAACAATATTTAAACACTTAAATAAACAGTGAATTGACTATTACTACAAATTGGTGTCAGGTGTGGGGTGAGCTTAACGCGAACAGTTGTGTGTGTGTCTGGCAGTGGCCACCAAAAAACAAAGACGTTGATATTGCTATACTGGGATAAAGAATATGCAAGTGCACTAATCGAAAAATATTTAATATTTTGTGTGGAGAAAGACATCAACAAATTGTGTGCAAATTCTTGCTTGACGATAGCTGAATATTG